>NW_026287458.1:0-6072 GCF_023373465.1 Oncorhynchus keta | reverse complement strand
CCTGTGTGATGTGAGAGGTGTGTTCCTGTGTGATGTGAGAGGTGTGCTCCTGTGTGATGTGAGAGGTGTGCTCCTGTGTGATGTGAGAGGTGTGCTCCTGTGTGATGTGAGAGGTGTGCTCCTGTGTGATGTGAGAGGTGTGCTCCTGTGTGATGTGAGAGGTGTGCTCCTGTGTGATGTGAGAGGTGTGCTCCTGTGTGATGTGAGAGGTGTGCTCCTGTGTGATGTGAGAGGTGTGCTCCTGTGTGATGTGAGAGGTGTGCTCCTGTGTGATGTGAGAGGTGTGCTCCTGTGTGATGTGAGAGGTGTGTTCCTGTGTGATGTGAGAGGTGTGCTCCTGTGTGCTCCTGTGTGATGTGAGAGGTGTGTTCCTGTGTGATGTGAGAGGTGTGTTCCTGTGTGATGTGAGAGGTGTGTTCCTGTGTGATGTGAGAGGTGTGCTCCTCTGTGCTCCTGTGTGATGTGAGAGGTGTGTTCCTGTGTGATGTGAGAGGTGTGCTCCTGTGTGATGTGAGAGGTGTGCTCCTGTGTGATGTGAGAGGTGTGTTCCTGTGTGATGTGAGAGGTGTGCTCCTGTGTGATGTGAGAGGTGTGCTCCTGTGTGATGTGAGAGGTGTGTTCCTGTGTGTTGTGAGAGGTGTGCTCCTGTGTGATGTGAGAGGTGTGTTCCTGTGTGATGTGAGAGGTGTGCTCCTGTGTGATGTGAGAGGTGTGTTCCTGTGTGATGTGAGAGGTGTGCTCCTGTGTGATGTGAGAGGTGTGTTCCTGTGTGATGTGAGAGGTGTGCTCCTGTGTGATGTGAGAGGTGTGCTCCTGTGTGATGTGAGAGGTGTGCTCCTGTGTGATGTGAGAGGTGTGCTCCTGTGTGATGTGAGAGGTGTGTTCCTGTGTGATGTGAGAGGTGTGTTCCTGTGTGATGTGAGAGGTGTGTTCCTGTGTGATGTGAGCAGTGTGTTCCTGTGTGATGTGAGCAGTGTGTTCCTGTGTGATGTGAGAGGTGTGCTCCTGTGTGATGTGAGAGGTGTGTTCCTGTGTGATGTGAGAGGTGTGTTCCTGTGTGATGTGAGAGGTGTGCTCCTGTGTGATGTGAGAGGTGTGCTCCTGTGTGATGTGAGAGGTGTGCTCCTGTGTGATGAGAGGTGTCTGTGTGATGAGGTGTGCTCCTGATGTGGAGGAGGGTGCTCCTGTGTGATGTGAGAGGTGGGTCCTGTGATGTGAGAGGTGTGCTCCTGTGTGATGAGAGGTGTGCTCCTGTGTGATGAGGTGTGCTCCTGTGTGCTCCTGTGTGATGTGAGAGGTGTGCTCCTGTGTGATGTGAGAGGTGTGCTCCTGTGTGATGAGAGGTGTGTTCCTGTGTGATGTGAGAGGTGTGCTCCTGTGTGTTCCTGTGTGATGTGAGTGTGTTCCTGTGTGATGTGAGAGGTGTGTCCTGTGTGATTCCTGTGAAGGTGTGCTCCTGTGTGATGTGAGAGGTGTGTTCCTGTGTGATGTGAGAGGTGTTCCTGTGTGATGAGAGGTGTTCCTGTGTGATGTGAGAGGTGTGCTCCTGTGTGATGTGAGCAGGTGTGCTCCTGTGTGATGTGAAAGGTGTGCTCCTGTGTGATGTGAGAATGTGTGTTGCTGTGTGATGTGAGAGGTGTGCTCCTGTGTGATGAGAGGTGTGTTCCTGTGTGATGTGAGAGGTGTGTTCCTGTGTGATGTGAAGGTGTGTTCCTGTGTGATGTGAGGTGTGCTTCCTGTGTGATGTGAGAGGTGTGTTCCTGTGTGATGAGAGGTGTGTTCCTGTGTGATGTGAGAGGTGTGCTCCTGTGTGTTCCTGTGTGATGAGAGTGTGTTCCTGTGTGATGAGAGGTGTGCTCCCTGTGTGTTCCTGTGATGTGAGAGGTGTGTTCCTGCGTGATGAGAGGTGTGTTCCTGCGTGATGTGAGGTGTGTTCCTGTGTGATGAGAGGTGTGTTCCTGTGTGATGTGTGTTCCTGTGTGATGTGAGAGGTGTGTTCCTGTGTGATGTGAGAGGTGTGTTCCCTCTGTGATGTGAGAGGTGTGTTCCTGTGTGATGTGAGAGGTGTGCTCCTGTGTGATGTGAGAGTGTGCTCCCCTGTGTGATGTGAGAGGTGTGCTCCTGTGTGATGTGAGAGGTGTGTTCCTGTGTGATGTGAGAGGTGTGCTCCTGTGTGATGTGAGCAGTGTGTTCCTGTGTGATGTGAGAGGTGTGCTCCTGTGTGATGTGAGAGGTGTGTTCCTGTGTGATGTGAGAGTGTGTTCCTGTGTGATGTGTGAGAGGTGTGCTCCTGTGTGATGTGAGAGGTGTGTTCCTGTGTGATGTGAGAGTGTGCTCCTGTGTGATGTGAGAGGTGTGCTCCTGTGATGTGAAGTGTGTGTTCCTGTGATGAGAGGTGTGCTCCTGTGTGCCCTGTGTGATGAGAGGTGTGCTCCTGTGTGCTCCTGTGTGATGTGAGGGTGTGTTCCTGTGTGATGTGAGAGGTGTGCTCCTGCTCCTGTGTGATGTGAGAGGTGTGTTCCTGTGTGATGTGAGAGGTGTGTTCCTGTGTGATGTGAGAGGTGTGCTCCTGTGTGATGTGAGAGGTGTTCCTGTGTGATGTGAGAGTGTGTGTTCCCTGTGTGATGTGTGTTCCTGTGTGATGAGTGTGTTCCTGTGTGATGTGAGAGGTGTGTTCCTGTGTGATGAGAGTGTGTCCTGTGTGATGTGAGAGGTGTGTTCCTGTGTGATGGAGTGTGATGTGAGCAGTGTGTTCCTGTGTGATGTGAGAGTATTGTCCTGTGTGATGTGAGGAATTGTGTTCCTGTGTGATGTGAGAGTGTGTTCCTGTGTGATGTGAGAGGTGTGTCCTGTGTGATGTGAGAGGTGTGTTCCTGTGTGATGTGAGAGGTGTGTTCCTGTGTGATGTGAGGTGTGCCTGTGTGATGTGAGAGGTGTGCTCCTGTGTGATGAAGGAGGTGTGTTCTGTGTGATGTGAAGGTGTGTTCCTGTGTGATGTGAGAGGTGTGTTCTGTGTGATGTGAGAGGTGTGCTCCTGTGTGATGTGAGAGGTGTGTTCCTGTGTGATGTGAGAGGTGTGTTCCTGTGATGTGAGCAGTGTGCTCCTGTGATGTGAGAGGTGTGTCCTGTGTGATGTGAGAGGGTGTGTTCCTGTGTGATGTGAGAGGTGTGCTCCTGTGTGATGTGAGGGGGTGTGTTCCTGTGTGATGTGAGAGGTGTGTTCCTGTGTGATGTGAGAGGTGTGTTCCTGTGTGATGTGAGAGTGTGCTCCTGTGTGATGTGAGAGGTGTGCTCCTGTGTGATGTGAGAGGTGTGTTCCTGTGATGTGAGAGGTGTGTTCCTGTGTGATGTGAGGGGTGTGCTCCTGTGTGATGTGAGTGTGCTCCTGTGTGATGTGAGAGGTGTGCTCCTGTGTGATGTGAGTTCTCTGTGATGTGAGAGGTGTGTTCCTGTGTGATGTGAGTGTGCTCCTGTGTGATGTGAAGGTGTGTTCCTGTGTGATGTGAGGTGTGTTCCTGTGTGATGTGAGAGGTGTGCTCCTGTGTGATGTGAGAGGTGTGTTCCTGTGTGATGTGAGCTGGGCCAATTGTGTGCCGCCCTATGGGACTCCCAATCACAGGTTGTGACACAGCCTGGATTCGAACCAGAGGTGTCTGTAGTGATGCCTCTAGCACTGAGATTCAGTGCCTCAGACCGCTGTGCCACTCAGGAGCCCATTGTACCAGCGTTGTAGTTGAGCTAGTTGGTAGTGAAGGGAGGAAGGAGAGCAACACTGTGATTCTGTTGATAGCTCAGAAGATGAGTCCAGATGTATTGCCCTAACAGGGAAGTTATTCCAGTTACTCAGTCATCGGTTCCAGTCTTATCACAGACACTAATGCCCAGATGCTGCCAACGCCAGCAAGCTTCACACGGTCAAATCCCAAATCCTCACGTCTCATTCCCTTCAACATGCACAAAAACAGCACGCTCCTGTCAAAGTACTCAGTCCAGACTTCTCTCTGTCTTATAACGAACCCAAATGTCACACTATTCCATTTGTAACACTATTTATTACCAGGGTGCATAATGCTATACAGAAACATAGTGCACTATTTGGGAATAGCCATTTGGGACACAGCCTGATGTCCATATGCTGCCAATGCCGAGCGGCTTTACAGTGTAAAACCCCCAAATCCCTGCACCAGCTCCTAGTTCCTGTTCCTCTGTGGTCCAGTGTGCAGGACACAGCCAACCTACAATGACCACATGAAGCAGCATCATCACAGGAACTTCTGATTCATGTTTGACTGTGTTGCCAGCGGCAGGAGAGAAATCCTTTTTTAGCAGGTACCCTTCCTCTTCCCTTTTGATCTCCTGCAGAGTGTCAGAAGTTGCGTCCCAAATGGCACCCCTATTCGCAACACTCCTTTAAACCAAAGCCCACAGGGTGCGCATAGGCCTCTGGTCAAAAGTAGTGCACTATATAGGTAATAGAGAGTCATTTGTGACACAGGCCTAGACTGCCATTCTATGTCAGTGCTACTGTATGCATAATGGATGGCAAGCAAGTCACATGACTATTAATGGTGCTACCCTCCACCATGGTGTGATGCAGACGCAAGGCTTTAATATTGAAAACAGCACGCACGCACGCACGCACGCACGCACGCACGCACACACACACACACACACACACACACACACACACACACACACACACACACACACACACACACACACACACACACACACACACACACACACACACACACACACACACACACACACACACACACACACACACACACACACACACACACACACACACACACACACACACACACACCACCACCACCACCACCACCACCACCACCACCACCACCACCACCACCACCACCACGCACCACCTTAATGACTACAAAGTCCAACTCCAAATGTTTGTCATTTTCCTGCATACTGTATGACAGTGTACATCCTGCCATCCTGACGTGTTGTTAAGGTCAACCATTAAAGTCATGTGATCAAGCAGAGATATAGAACTGTGTTGTGATTTATTATGGAGTCACATGGAGGACAGTGAAGGACCCAGATTATACTGACTTGACATCCTCCTGTGCTATATTTAAGCAATAAGGCATGAGGGGTGTGGTATATGGCCAATATACCACGGCTAAGGGATAGTCTTAGGCAATATACCACGTCCCTTAGCAGTGGTATTTTGGCCATGTACCACCCCCATGCCTTATTGCTATTATAAACTGGTCACCCACGTAATTAGAGCATGTTATGTCATATCCGCGGTCTACGGTCTGATATACCACGGCTGTCAGCCAATCAGCATTCAGGGCTCGAACCACCCATTTTATATATATATGAACAGGTCTCCCCTGTAAAAGAGATTTGTCTCAATGAGAGTAGCCTGTATAAATAAAGGTCCATGAATACGTCTTTGACCAGAAATGATTCAAATACACCCTTTCCTTCTCTGCTCCTGTTCCCCTGTTCCCCTGTTCCCACCTGTTCCCCTGTTTCCCTGTTCCCCTGTTCCCACCTGTTCCCCTGTTCCCCTGTTCCCACCTGTTCCCCTGTTCCCCTGTTCCCCTGTTCCCACCTGTTCCCCTGTTCCCACCTGTTCCCCTGTTCCCCTGTTCCCACCTGTTCCCCTGTTCCCACCTGTTCCCCTGTTCCCACCTGTTCCCCTGTTCCCCTGTTCCCCTGTTCCCACCTGTTCCCCTGTTCCCACCTGTTCCCCTGTTCCCCTGTTCCCACCTGTTCCCCTGTTCCCACCTGTTCCCCTGTTCCCACCTGTTCCCCTGTTCCCACCTGTTCCCCTGTTCACCTGTTCCCCTGTTCCCACCTGTTCCCCTGTTCCCCTGTTCCCACCTGTTCCCCTGTTCCCCTGTTCCCACCTGTTCCCCTGTTCCCACCTGTTCCCCTGTTCCCACCTGTTCCCCTGTTCCCAC
The DNA here is from genome assembly GCF_023373465.1 of Oncorhynchus keta. NCBI lineage: Eukaryota > Metazoa > Chordata > Actinopteri > Salmoniformes > Salmonidae > Oncorhynchus > Oncorhynchus keta. The sequence goes on along the minus strand of NW_026287458.1, from coordinate 127 downwards.
CTGTTCCCCTGTTCCCCTGTTCCCACCTGTTCCCCTGTTTCCCCTGTTTCCCTGTTTCCCTGTTTCCCTGTTCCCACCTGTTCCCCTGTTCCCCTGTTCCCACCTGTTTCCCTGTTCCCCTGTTCCC
>NW_026287457.1:90000-274350 GCF_023373465.1 Oncorhynchus keta | reverse complement strand
TAAGAGATGGGTTACCAATTAATCCCATAAGAGATGGGTTACCAATTAATCCCATAAGAGATGGGTTACCAATTAATCCCATAAGAGATGGGTTACCAATTAATCCTATAAGAGATGGGTTACCAATTAATCCCATAAGAGATGGGTTACCAATTAATCCCATAAGAGATGGGTTACCAATTAATCCCATAAGAGATGGGTTACCAATTAATCCTATAAGAGATGGGTTACCAATTAATCCCATAAGAGATGGGTTACCAATTAATCCTATAAGAGATGGGTTACCAATTAATCCCATAAGAGATGGGTTACCAATTAATCCCATAAGAGATGGGTTACCAATTAATCCCATAAGAGATGGGTTACCAATTAATCCTATAAGAGATGGGTTACCAATTAATCCCATAAGAGATGGGTTAATCCCATAAGAGATGGGTTACCAATTAATCCCATAAGAGATGGGTTACCAATTAATCCCCATAAGAGATGGGTTACCAATTAATCCTATAAGAGATGGGTTACCAATTAATCCCATAAGAGATGGGTTACCAATTAATCCCATAAGAGATGGGTTACCAATTAATCCCATAAGAGATGGGTTACCAATTAATCCTATAAGAGATGGGTTACCAATTAATCCCAAGAGATGGGTTAAGAATCCCATAAGAGATGGGTTACCAATTAATCCCGTAAGAGATGGGTTACCAATTAATCCCATAAGAGATGGGTTACCAATTAATCCCATAAGAGATGGGTTACCAATTAATCCTATAAGAGATGGGTTACCAATTAATCCCATAAGAGATGGGTTACCAATTAATCCTATAAGAGATGGGTTACCAATTAATCCTATAAGAGATGGGTTACCAATTAATCCCATAAGAGATGGGTTACCAATTAATCCTATAAGAGATGGGTTACCAATTAATCCTATAAGAGATGGGTTACCAATTAATCCCATAAGAGATGGGTTACCAATTAATCCTATAAGAGATGGGTTACCAATTAATCCCATAAGAGATGGGTTACCAATCCTATAAGAGATGGGTTACCCCCATAAGAGATGGGTTACCAATTAATCCCATAAGAGATGGGTTACCAATTAATCCCATAAGAGATGGGTTAATCCCATAAGAGATGGGTTACCAATTAATCCTATAAGAGATGGGTTACCAATTAATCCCATAAGAGATGGGTTACCAATTAATCCCATAAGAGATGGGTTACCAATTAATCCTATAAGAGATGGGTTACCAATTAATCCTATAAGAGATGGGTTACCAATTAATCCCATAAGAGATGGGTTACCAATTAATCCCATAAGAGATGGGTTACCAATTAATCCCATAAGAGATGGGTTACCAATTAATCCCATAAGAGATGGGTTACCAATTAATCCCATAAGAGATGGGTTACCAATTAATCCTATAAGAGATGGGTTACCAATTAATCCTATAAGAGATGGGTTACCAATTAATCCCATAAGAGATGGGTTACCAATTAATCCCATAAGAGATGGGTTACCAATTAATCCTATAAGAGATGGGTTACCAATTAATCCTATAAGAGATGGGTTACCAATTAATCCTATAAGAGATGGGTTACCAATTAATCCCATAAGAGATGGGTTACCAATTAATCCTATAAGAGATGGGTTACCAATTAATCCTATAAGAGATGGGTTACCAATTAATCCCATAAGAGATGGGTTACCAATTAATCCTATAAGAGATGGGTTACCAATTAATCCCATAAGAGATGGGTTACCAATTAATCCCATAAGAGATGGGTTACCAATTAATCCTATAAGAGATGGGTTACCAATTAATCCCATAAGAGATGGGTTACCAATTAATCCCATAAGAGATGGGTTACCACCAATCCCATAAGAGATGGGTTAAATCCCTATAAGAGATGGGTTACCAATTAATCCCATAAGAGATGGGTTACCAATTAATCCTATAAGAGATGGGTTACCAATTAATCCTATAAGAGATGGGTTACCAATTAATCCCATAAGAGATGGGTTACCAATTAATCCCATAAGAGATGGGTTACCAATTAATCCTATAAGAGATGGGTTACCAATTAATCCAATAATAAGAGATGGGTTACCAATTAATAAGAGATGGGTTACCAATTAATCCCATAAGAGATGGGTTACCAATTAATCCTATAAGAGATGGGTTACCATTAATCCCATAAGAGATGGGTTACCAATTAATCCCATAAGAGATGGGTTACCAATTAATCCTATAAGAGATGGGTTACCAATTAATCCCATAAGAGATGGGTTACCAGAGATGGGTTACCAATTAATCCTATAAGAGATGGGTTACCAATTAATCCTATAAGAGATGGGTTACCAATTAATCCTATAAGAGATGGGTTACCAATTAATCCTATAAGAGATGGGTTACCAATTAATCCCATAAGAGATGGGTTACCAATTAATCCCATAAGAGATGGGTTACCAATTAATCCTATAAGAGATGGGTTACCAATTAATCCTATAAGAGATGGGTTACCAATTAAGAGATGGGTTACCAATTAATCCTATAAGAGATGGGTTACCAATTAATCCTATAAGAGATGGGTTACCAATTAATCCTATAAGAGATGGGTTACCAATTAATCCTATAAGAGATGGGTTACCAATTAATCCTATAAGAGATGGGTTACCAATTAATCCCATAAGAGATGGGTTACCAATTAATCCTATAAGAGATGGGTTACCAATTAATCCCATAAGAGATGGGTTACCAATTAATCCCATAAGAGATGGGTTACCAATTAATCCCATAAGAGATGGGTTACCAATTAATCCTATAAGAGATGGGTTACCAATTAATCCTATAAGAGATGGGTTACCAATTAATCCTATAAGAGATGGGTTACCAATTAATCCTATAAGAGATGGGTTACCAATTAATCCTATAAGAGATGGGTTACCAATTAATCCCATAAGAGATGGGTTACCAATTAATCCCATAAGAGATGGGTTACCAATTAATCCTATAAGAGATGGGTTACCAATTAATCCCATAAGAGATGGGTTACCAATTAATCCTATAAGAGATGGGTTACTAATTAATCCTATAAGAGATGGGTTACCAATTAATCCTATAAGAGATGGGTTACCAATTAATCCCATAAGAGATGGGTTACCAATTAATCCTATAAGAGATGGGTTACTAATTAATCCTATAAGAGATGGGTTACAATTAATCCCATAAGAGATGGGTTACCAATTAATCCTATAAGAGATGGGTTACCAATTAATCCCATAAGAGATGGGTTACCAATTAATCCCATAAGAGATGGGTTACCAATTAATCCCATAAGAGATGGGTTACCAATTAATCCCATAATCCAATTAATAAGAGATGGGTTACCAATTAATCCTATAAGAGATGGGTTACCAATTAATCCTATAAGAGATGGGTTACTAATTAATCCCATAAGAGATGGGTTACCAATTAATCCCATAAGAGATGGGTTACCAATTAATCCTATAAGAGATGGGTTACCAATTAATCCTATAAGAGATGGGTTACCAATTAATCCCAGAAGAGATGAGTTACCAATTAATCCTATAAGAGATGGGTTAGCAATTGGCGACTTGCCGCAAAAATATAATTAAATTCATTCAGCACCTGTGGCCAACAGATGCAGATCTGTATTCCAAGTCATGTAAAATCCATAGATATTGGCGTAATGAATATATTCCAAATGACAGTGGCATGTATATTTCTGTTCAGTATAGTGATATGAACTGGGTAGATAAGGGAGTTAAAGATAGTTAATATACATCACAGATTCCTCTCTGTTCAGTGCTGCCTGACACTATCTCCCCCCATGGCCTGCCTGTACGTAAAGAGAATCCTGGACCTACCCTTTAATCACTACATTATAAACTCAACAGATCAAAACACAAGTATGTAAAACATTTACAGTAGCCAACAATAAAATTGATAAGAACCTAGAAAGTGTTTATGATTTACCTTTATTGATGGGAAAACTCAACAACAAAAAAACCAAGACGCCAGAGAGGTTATCAGTAGATAGTTGAACCAATAGCTCTGCGTCACGTCTCAGGGCTTACAAGACAGTGTTTAGGTAGGTGACCTAACTATAAGCTCTCAACTTCTTAAATAAAATAATAATAATAATCATCAAAGATAGAAAGCTTTCATTGAATAATTTCCCCATTTGACCTTTGCATCCACTTCCTATGGGTAACATCCAACCTATTCCTATTACATGCATAAAATACATTACATTTCTTGTTGTGTCTGTTGTTGACATACCGAGCAGCATTTGTTTGTCAGTTCACACATTTGGATATATGAGGTGGTAAATATTCTCTCAGGCCCATGTGTCGCAAACAATATTAAAAAGCATAACACTGCTGACGTCGAAATAGCATCGAATTCTTGATAAAATGCACTACTTTAGACCGGGATCCACAGGGATATTCCCCTAGTAGACCGGGATATTCCCCTAGTAGACCGGGATCCACAGGGATATTCCCCTAGTAGACCGGGATCCACAGGGATATTCCCCTAGTAGACCGGGATCCACAGGGATATTCCCCTAGTAGACTGGGATCCACAGGGATATTCCCCTAGTAGAACAGGATCCACAGGGATATTCCCCTAGTAGACCGGGATCCACAGGGATATTCCCCTAGTAGACCGGGATCCACAGGGATATTCCCCTAGTAGAACAGGATCCACAGGGATATTCCCCTAGTAGACCGGGATCCACAGGGATATTCCCCTAGTAGACTGGGATCCACAGGGATATTCCCCTAGTAGACCGGGATCCACAGGGATATTCCCCTAGTAGACCAGGATCCACAGGGATATTCCCCTAGTAGACCGGGATCCACAGGGATATTCCCCTAGTAGACCAGGATCCACAGGGATATTCCCCTAGTAGACCGGGATCCACAGGGATATTCCCCTAGTAGACCAGGATCCACAGGAATATTCCCCTAGTAGACCGGGATCCACAGGGATATTCCCCTAGTAGACCGGGATCCACAGGGATATTCCCCTAGTAGACCAGGATCCACAGGGATATTCCCCTAGTAGACCGGGATCCACAGGGATATTCCCCTAGTAGACCAGGATCCACAGGGATATTCCCCTAGTAGACCAGGATCCACAGGAATATTCCCCTAGTAGACCAGGATATTCCCCTAGTAGAACAGGATCCACAGGGATATTCCCCTAGTAGACCGGGATCCACAGGGATATTCCCCTAGTAGACCAGGATATTCCCCTAGTAGACCGGGATCCACAGGGATATTCCCCAAGTAGACCAGGATCCACAGGGATATTCCCCTAGTAGACCGGGATCCACAGGGATATTCCCCTAGTAGACCAGGATATTCCCCTAGTAGACCATGATCCACAGGGATATTCCCCTAGTAGACCAGGATCCACAGGGATATTCCCCTAGTAGACCAGGATCCACAGGGATATTCCCCTAGTAGACCAGGATCCACAGGGATATTCCCCTAGTAGACCAGGACCAACAGGGATATTCCCCCTAATAGACCGGGATCCACAGGGATATTCCCCCGAGTAGACTGCGATCCACAGGGATATTCCCCTAGTAGACCGGGATCCACAGGGATATTCCCCTAGTAGACCAGGATCCACAGGTATATTCCCCGAGTAGAACAGGATCCACAGGGATATTCCCCTAGTAGACCAGGATATTCCCCTAGTAGACCGGGATCCACAGGGATATTCCCCTAGTAGACCGGGATCCACAGGGATATTCCCTGAGTAGAACAGGATCCACAGGGATATTCCCCTAGTAGACCAGGATATTCCCCTAGTAGACCAGGATCCACAGGGATATTCCCCTAGTAGACCAGGATCCACAGGGATATTCCCCTAGTAAACCAGGATATTCCCCTAGTAGACCAGGATCCACAGGGATATTCCCCTAGTAGACCGGGATCCACAGGGATATTCCCTGAGTAGAACAGGATCCACAGGGATATTCCCCTAGTAGACCAGGATATTCCCCTAGTAGACCAGGATCCACAGGGATATTTCCCTAGTAGACCAGGATCCACAGGGATATTCCCCTAGTAAACCAGGATATTCCCCTAGTAGAACAGGATCCACAGGGATATTCCCCTAGTAGAACAGGATCCACAGGGATATTCCCCTAGTAGACCGGGATCCACAGGGATATTCCCCTAGTAGACCGGGATCCACAGGGATATTCCCCCTAATAGACCGGGATCCACAGGGATATTCCCCCGAGTAGACTGCGATCCACAGGGATATTCCCCTAGTAGACCGGGATCCACAGGGATATTCCCCTAGTAGACCAGGATCCACAGGTATATTCCCCGAGTAGAACAGGATCCACAGGGATATTCCCCTAGTAGACCAGGATATTCCCCTAGTAGACCGGGATCCACAGGGATATTCCCCTAGTAGACCGGGATCCACAGGGATATTCCCTGAGTAGAACAGGATCCACAGGGATATTCCCCTAGTAGACCAGGATATTCCCCTAGTAGACCGGGATCCACAGGGATATTCCCCGAGTAGACCGGGATCCACAGGGATATTCCCCTAGTAGAACAGGATCCACAGGGATATTCCCCTAGTAGACCAGGATATTCCCCTAGTAGACCAGGATCCACAGGGATATTCCCCTAATAGACCGGGATCCACAGGTTTATTCCCCTAGTAGACCGGGATCCACAGGGATATTCCCCTAGTAGAACAGGATCCACAGGGATATTCCCCTAGTAGACCAGGATCCACAGGGATATTCCCCTAGTAGACCAGGATCCACAGGGATATTCCCCTAGTAGACTGGGATCCACAGGTTTATTCCCCTAGTAGACCAAGATCCACAGGAATATTCCCCTAGAAAATCTCTGGTTAAAAGTAGTGTATATAGGGAATAGACTGCCATTTCAGACACAGCCAACAACATCACACACCAGTTGGTGTATCCTGAAGAGACACGTCTGTCCGGTTTGGTCAGGTGTCTTCAACGTCCTCAGAACAACATGGATGGAACGCAGTCTAGTGGTTTAGTCTGATAACCAAGAGGCCAGTCGGCACGGCCGTATACTGTTGTTGCATGCTCAACATGAAGAGTTCAGAACCCATGAAAGACTTACATTAAAATGTTGTGTTTTTTCCCGCGCTTAAATTAAACTAGTACACACGTTGACTGTCCGAGCAACAAACACTATCTTTTTAATAGCACATAAATGAAGGAGTGAAAATGGGGGCAAAATGAGTCTAATTCAATGACAAAATGAACAAAATAATGAAAACAAGCAATTGAAGTTGACTCCAGCTACAACGACGTTCTCCTTCCGATGATCCGTTCAGACCAGTCATCACATGGCGTATTTCTGCGTCCATTCTCTTGCTATTCTGCTGTATCTGTAAGAGGGAAAACAAACAAAAACAATAGATGCAGCTTCCCAAACGGCACCCTATCGGCTGCACTACTTTTCACCAAAGCCGTACTAGGGTACCGTCACCATGTTTCCTGGTCTGCCAGGGGAACGTCCCTACGGATCCTGGTCTGCCAGGGGAACGTCCCTGCGGATCCTGGTCTGCCAGGGGAACGTCCCTGCGGATCCTGGTCTGCCAGGGGAACGTCCCTGCGGATCCTGGTCTGCCAGGGGAACGTCCCTGCGGATCCTGGTCTGCCAGGGGAACGTCCCTGCGGATCCTGGTCTGCCAGGGGAACGTCCCTGCGGATCCTGGTCTGCCAGGGGAACGTCCCTGCGGATCCTGGTCTGCCAGGGGAACGTCCCTGCGGATCCTGGTCTGCCAGGGGAACGTCCCTGCGGATCCTGGTCTGCCAGGGGAACGTCCCTGCGGATCCTGGTCTGCCAGGGGAACGTCCCTGCGGATCCTGGTCTGCCAGGGGAACGTCCCTGCGGATCCTGGTCTGCCAGGGGAACGTCCCTGCGGATCCTGGTCTGCCAGGGGAACGTCCCTGCGGATCCTGGTCTGCCAGGGGAACGTCCCTGCGGATCCTGGTCTGCCAGGGGAACGTCCCTGCGGATCCTGGTCTGCCAGGGGAACGTCCCTGCGGATCCTGGTCTGCCAGGGGAACGTCCCTGCGGATCCTGGTCTGCCAGGGGAACGTCCCTGCGGATCCTGGTCTGCCAGGGGAACGTCCCTGCGGATCCTGGTCTGCCAGGGGAACGTCCCTGCGGATCCTGGTCTGCCAGGGGAACGTCCCTACGGATCCTGGTCTGCCAGGGGAACGTCCCTGCGGATCCTGGTCTGCCAGGGGAACGTCCCTGTGGATCCTGGTCTGCCAGGGGAACATCCCTGCGGATCCTGGTCTGCCAGGGGAACGTCCCTACGGATCCTGGTCTGCCAGGGGAACGTCCGAAGAACGTCCGAATTTGCAAATAAATTCATGAAAAAATCCTACAATGTGATTTTCTGGATTTTTTTTTCTAATTTTGTCTGTCATTGTTGAAGTGTACCTATGATGACAATTACAGGCCTCTCTCATCTTTTTAAGTGGGAGAACTTGCACAATTGGTGGCTGACTAAATACTTTTTTGCCCCACTGTATTCTTTTAATGACTACCACCCTGTAGCACTCACATCTGTAACCATGAAGTGCTTTGAAAGGCTGGCCATGACTCACATCAACATCATCATCCCAGGGTCCTCAGATCCTCACTAAGTTCTACAGCTGCACCATCGAGAGCATCTTGACTGGTTGCATCACTGCCTGATATGGCAACTGTTCGGCCTCCAACCGCTACAGAGGGTAGTGCGTACGGCCCAGTACATCACCGGGGCTAATCTGCCTTCCATCCAGGACCTCTACACCAGGCGGTGTCAGAGGAAGGCCTTAAAAATAGCCAAAGACTCCAGCCACCCTAGTCAAAGACTTCTGTCTGCACTGCATTGGGAATGTAATGTAATGTAATGGTGCTTAGTGCACCAGGCGGTGTCAGAGGAAGCCCCTAAGCCATATGACTGCTGATGGATACCCAGACTATTTTCATTGACTTGTCCACACACAACCAAACTAAAGCCTTACAAGGACTGTGGTAGACTGTTGTTGGCTGAATGATGAGACAGCTTCCAGGGAATCCAGCGAGACCAGCCCTGGGTGAGGACTACATGCTGCCATAAACATAGACCTCCACAACAACAACCTCCTCTCCACAGACCCCGGACATTATTATTCCGCTTTGAAAGACATGGGGCATTATTCCGCTTTGAGAGACACAGGGCATTATTCCGCTTTGAGACACTGGGCATTATTCTGCTTTGAGACACCGGACATTATTCTGCTTTGAGAGACACCGGGCATTATTCCGCTTTGAGAGACACGAGGCATTATTCTGCTTTGAGAGACACCGGACATTATTCTGCTTTGAGAGACACGGGGCATTATTCCGCTTTGAGACACAGGGCATTATTCCGCTTTGAGACACAGGGCATTATTCCTCTTTGAGAGACACGGGGCATTATTCTGCTTTGAGAGACACGGGGCATTATTCTGCTTTGAGAGACCGGGCATTATTCTGCTTTGAGAGACACTGGGCATTATTCCGCTTTGAGAGACACGGGACATTATTCCGCTTTGAGAGACACGGGGTATTATTCCTCTTTGAGAGACACGGGACATTATTCCGCTTTGAGAGACACGGGGCATTATTCCGCTTTGAGAGACACGGGGCATTATTCTGCTTCGAGAGACACGGGACATTATTCCGCTTTGAGAGACACGGGACATTATTCCGCTTTGAGAGACACGGGGCATTATTCCGCTTTGAGAGACACGGGGCATTATTCCGCTTTGAGAGACACGGGGCATTATTCCGCTTTGAGAGACACGGGGCATTATTCCGCTTTGAGAGACACGGGGCATTACTCTGCTTTGAGAGACACGGGACATTATTCCGCTTTGAGAGACACGGGACATTATTCGGCTTTGAGAGACACGGGACATTATTCCACTTTGAGAGACACGGGGCATTATTCCGCTTTGAGAGACACGGGACATTATTCCGCTTTGAGAGACACGGGGCATTATTCCGCTTTGAGAGACACTGGGCATTATTCCCCTTTGAGAGACCGGACATTATTCCGCTTTGAGAGACACGGGGCATTATTCCGCTTTGAGAGACACTGGGCATTATTCCCCTTTGAGAGACACAGGGCATTATTCGGCTTTGTCTCGGCTGTAGACCATGATCGTGTGTACAGGTCCCCGACTGAAAGCAGACAGGAACATGTTATCTTTATCAACTTCCCAGCGAGCCAAAAAGTTGTTGAAAATAACGTATTTTCACTGGGTTATACAGAATGAAAAATGTCCTGACATCTGCAGTATATAAAATGACACTGAAGGGATGTCTCCAACAGACAGCAGTACAGGATACTTACTTGTCACTATCTGCTTTATAGATGCGTGCGATCTCTGGTACTAGAGGGTCGTCTGGGTTGGGATCACATAACAGGGAGCAAATGGAGAGCAGAACTGCAGAGGAAGACAGTTACAAGAGTTAGAAACCCCCGTTTCTCTGCGGTGTAACCAGGAACAGGAGCAGGGGGGGCTTTGGATCCCCCACTACAGACGACTCTCACGTAGACATCTAGGCCATGTGATGTAGTGACGTCTGATTCCTTATGATACATACACACAGAGGCACGTTAAAAATTGTAGCAAACATCTCCACAAATTATTTTGTAGTCCGAGACTAGGCTTAATCTGTGTCCGGTAAACTGCCCCATAATGCACCTTCAGTGGATCTGTCCATCACAGAGTAGTCCTAACTCACCTTTAGAAATTGTTAAAGCCGGCGACCACTGTGATCTGAGAATATCCAAACAGATACTGCCGTTACTGTTAATATTGGGGTGGTAAATTCTTGTGGTAAACGCTAACTGGGGGAGAGAGAGAGAAAGAGAGAGAGAAGAGAAAGAGAGAGAAGAGAAAGAGAGAGAAGAGAAAGAGAGAGAAGAGAAAGAGAGAGAAGAGAAAGAGAGAGAAGAGAAAGAGAGAAGAGAAAGAGAAAGAGAGAGAAGAGAAAGAGAAAGAGAGAGAAGAGAAAGAGAAAGAGAGAGAAGAGAAAGAGAGAGAAGAGAAAGAGAAAGAGAGAGAAGAGAAAGAGAGAGAAGAGAAAGAGAAAGAGAGAGAAGAGAAAGAGAGAGAAAGAGAAAGAGAGAGAAAGAGAAGAGAAAGAGAGAGAAAGAGAAAGAGAGAGAAAGAGAAAGAAGAGAAAGAGAAAGAGAAAGAGAGAGAAGAGAAAGAGAGAGAAGAGAAAGAGAAAGAGAGAGAAGAGAAAGAGAGAGAAAGAGAGAGAGAGAGAAGAGAAAGAGAGAGAAAGAGAGAGAAAGAGAAAGAGAGAGAAAGAGAAAGAGAAAGAGAGAGAGAGAGAAGAGAAAGAGAGAGAAGAGAAAGAGAGAGAAGAGAAAGAGAAAGAGAGAAGAGAAAGAGAAAGAGAGAGAAGAGAAAGAGAAAGAGAGAGAAGAGAAAGAGAAAGAGAGAGAAGAGAAAGAGAGAGAAGAGAAAGAGAAAGAGAGAGAAGAGAAAGAGAGAGAAGAGAAAGAGAAAGAGAGAGAAGAGAAAGAGAGAGAAAGAGAAAGAGAGAGAAAGAGAAGAGAAAGAGAGAGAAAGAGAGAGAAAGAGAAAGAGAGAGAAAGAGAAAGAAGAGAAAGAGAAAGAGAAAGAGAGAGAAGAGAAAGAGAGAGAAGAGAAAGAGAAAGAGAGAGAAGAGAAAGAGAGAGAAAGAGAGAGAGAGAGAAGAGAAAGAGAGAGAAAGAGAGAGAAAGAGAAAGAGAGAGAAAGAGAAAGAGAAAGAGAGAGAGAGAGAAGAGAAAGAGAGAGAAGAGAAAGAGAGAGAAGAGAAAGAGAAAGAGAGAGAAAGAGAAGAGAAAGAGAGAGAGAAGAGAAAGAGAGAAAGAGAGAGAAAGAGAGAGAAAGAGAAAGAGAAAGAGAAAGAGAGAGAGAGAGAGAGAGAGAGAGAGAGAGGAAAATGTTAATTCAACAAAATGCTAATATATTTAGTAAATCACCCCTCCTACCACACATTAACTAGTAAATCACCCCTCCTACCACACAACATTAACTAGTAAATCACCCCTCCTACCACACAACATTAACTAGTAAATCACCCCTCCTACCACACATTAACTAGTAAATCACCCCTCCAAGTCACTTGGCTCTGTCATAACCTCACATGGTCTCTCCTATCATTGCTATGCAGACGACACACAATTAATCTTCTCCTTTCCCCCTTCTGATGACCAGGTGGCGAATCGCATCTCTGCATGTCTGGCAGACATATCAGTGTGGATGACGGATCACCACCTCAAGCTGAACCTCGGCAAGACGGAGCTGCTCTTCCTCCCGGGGAAGGACTGCCCGTTCCATGATCTCGCCATCACGGTTGACAACTCCATTGTGTCCTCCTCCCAGAGCGCTAAGAACCTTGGCGTGATCCTGGACAACACCCTGACGTTCTCAACTAACATCAAGGCGGTGTCCCGTTCCTGTAGGTTCATGCTCTACAACATCCGCAGAGTACGACCCTGCCTCACACAGGAAGCGGCGCAGGTCCTAATCCAGGCACTTGTCATCTCCCGTCTGGATTACTGCAACTCGCTGTTGGCTGGGCTCCCTGCCTGTGCCATTAAACCCCTACAACTCATCCAGAACGCCGCAGCCCGTCTGGTGTTCAACCTTCCCAAGTTCTCTCACGTCACCCCGCTCCTCCGCTCTCTCCACTGGCTTCCAGTTGAAGCTCGCATCCGCTACAAGACCATGGTGCTTGCCTATGGAGCTGTGAGGGGAACGGCACCTCAGTACCTCCAGGCTCTGATCAGGCCCTACACCCAAACAAGGGCACTGCGTTCATCCACCTCTGGCCTGCTCGCCTCCCTACCACTGAGGAAGTACAGTTCCCGCTCAGCCCAGTCAAAACTGTTCGCTGCTCTGGCCCCCCAATGGTGGAACAAACTCCCTCACGACGCCAGGACAGCGGAGTCAATCACCACCTTCCGGAGACACCTGAAACCCCACCTCTTTAAGGAATACCTAGGATAGGATAAGTAATCCTTCTCACCCCCCCCTTTTAAGATTTAGATGCACTATTTTAAAGTGACTATTCTACTGGATGTCATAAGGTGAATGCACCAATTTGTAAGTCGCTCTGGATAAGAGCGTCTGCTAAATGACTTAAATGTAAATGTAAAACATTAACTAGTAAATCACCTCTCCTACCACACATTAACTAGTAAATCACCCCTCCTACCACCCATTAACTAGTAAATCACCCCTCCTACCACACAACATTAACTAGTAAATCACCCCTCCTACCACACATTAACTAGTAAATCACCCCTCCTACCACACAACATTAACTAGTAAATCACTCCTCCTACCACACATTAACTAGTAAATCACCCCTCCTACCACACAACATTAACTAGTAAATCACCCCTCCTACCACACATTAACTAGTAAATCACCCCTCCTACCACACATTAACTAGTAAATCACCCCTCCTACCACACATTAACTAGTAAATCACCCCTCCTACCACACATTAACTAGTAAATCACCCCTCCTACCACACAACATTAACTACATGCAGCATCACGAGGCTGCAGTCCAGAACAATAAAAATGTCCCTAAGTGTAACCACTGACAGGGACTTGGGAACGAGCCCCTTTCCAAACCCCTTGTGAAGTGACATGGACCCTTACCTTAGGAGGTTTGAAAGGATAGTCTGTGGGGAAATGGATGGACAGGAAGAAAACGCCCCCCTGATACGGACTGTCATTCTGAAAGGAGAGAAAGAGCGTCTGTCATGACGACTGATCCACCCCCCCTTTACGTCCAGGATAATGTTATACCTTGGTCAAAACAGACATTCAAGCCTTTAGAGTTCTCCCGTTCTAGTGGGATTACGTGACTGGTACTCACAGGTCCCATGATCGTGGCTTGCCAGTGAAACACTGGCGGAAGGAGAGGGGCAGAAGGAGAGTTAGTGCACATTCAGGGTCATTGTAAATCTTTAACCAGTGTTTCTTAATGCACCTTTGATCAGGTGTATTAGTGCTTTTGGGCAAAAAAAACTAAAATATTCAGCCCTTTGGTTCTCCAGGACCAAGATGAAGAATAACTGCCTTCAACAGTTCCATAAAAATATAAAAAGTCTAAGACACCTACTGTCATCTCCCACTGGTCCTGCTGAGCACTGTGCTGGAGGGTCACGAGCCAGATCATTCAGCTCCTGCAATGGAACAAGAGAGACCAGGAACACTTAGCTCTAAACCAATCAACAAGAGAGACCAGGAACACTTAGCTCTAAACCAATCAACAAGAGAGACCAGGAACACTTAGCTCTAAACCAATCAACAAGAGAGACCAGGAACACTTAGCTCTAAACCAATCAACAAGAGAGACCAGGAACACTTAGCTCTAAACCAATCAACAAGAGAGACCAGGAACACTTAGCTCTAAACCAATCAACAAGAGAGACCAGGAACACTTAGCTCTAAACCAATCAACAAGAGAGACCAGGAACACTTAGCTCTAAACCAATCAACAAGAGAGACCAGGAACACTTAGCTCTAAACCAATCAACAAGAGAGACCAGGAACACTTTTGAATGATTAAAACCAATCAACAAGAGAGACCAGGAACACTTAGCTCTAAACCAATCAACAAGAGAGACCAGGAACACTTAGCTCTAAACCAATCAACAAGAGAGACCAGGAACACTTAGCTCTAAACCAATCAACAAGAGAGACCAGGAACACTTAGCTCTAAACCAATCAACAAGAGAGACCAGGAACACTTAGCTGTAAACTAGAGACAGACATTTTGAATGATTAAAGCAACACGGTGAGCTCCAGTCTGAGAACAAAGAAGAATGAATGACAGGCTATCAGCCCAGTGACAGGCTATCAGCCCAGTGACAGGCTATAATCCCAGTGACAGGCTATCAGCCCAGTGACAGGCTATCAGCCCAGTGACAGGCTATCAGCCCAGTGACAGCCTATAATCCCAGTGACAGGCTATCAGCCCAGTGACAGGCTATAATCCCAGTGACAGGCTATCAACCCAGTGACAGCCTATAATCCCAGTGACAGGCTATCAGCCCAGTGACAGGCTATCAGCCCAGTGACAGGCTATCAGCCCAAAGTAGCCTATACCGGGGGCATACTCAGCAGCAAAACGTTTGGCAAAGGAAAACAAGTGTTTTGTATTTAAAAGTTCAGGTAGTCCCTCCCCTTTGCTGTTAGTTTTCTTCCATTTGGTGCATACTAGTAGTGAATACAACCCAACTGTGTGTTCTTGTGAAAGGAAGATGCCATTTCTCCAAGAACCAGTCAGAAAGGTCATTCAACACCACCTATACAATGATACCATGACCTCTACCATGACCTCGACCATGACCTCGACCATGACCTCTACCATGACCTCGACCATGACCTCGACCATGACCTCGACCATGACCTCGACCATGACCTCGACCATGACCTCGACCATGACCTCTACAATGACCTCGACCATGACCTCGACCATGACCTCGACCATGACCTCTACCATGACCTCTACCATGACCTCTACCATGACCTCTACCATGACCTCTACAATGACCTCTACCATGACCTCGACCATGACCTCGACCATGACCTCGACCATGACCTCGACCATGACCTCGACCATGACCTCGACCATGACCTCTACAATGACCTCTACAATGACCTCTACCATGACCTCGACCTCGACCATGACGGCAACCACCGACAGAAAGTTGTTATAATGTTCACATTTACAGAAAACAGGTCCTAGTCAACAGTAGTACACTACCCTATGGGTCCTGGTCAACAGTAATACACTACCCTATGGGTCCTGGTCAACAGTAATACACTACCCTATGGGTCCTGGTCAACAGTAGTACACTACCCTATGGGTCCTGGTCAACAGTAGTACACTACCATATGGGTCCTGGTCAACAGTAGTACACTACCATATGGGTCCTGGTCAACAGTAGTACACTACCATATGGGTCCTGGTCAACAGTAGTACACTACCATATGGGTCCTGGTCAACAGTAATACACTACCATATGGGTCATGGTCAACAGTAGAACACTACCCTATGGGTCCTGGTCAACAGTAGTACACTACCCTATGGGTCCTGGTCAACAGTAATACACTACCCTATGGGTCCTGGTCAACAGTAGTACACTACCATATGGGTCCTGGTCAACAGTAGTACACTACCCTATGGGTCCTGGTCAACAGTAGTACACTACCCTATGGGTCCTGGTCAACAGTAATACACTACCCTATGGGCCCTGGTCAACAGTAGTACACTACCATATGGGTCCTGGTCAACAGTAGTACACTACCATATGGGTCCTGGTCAACAGTAGTAAACTACCATATGGGTCATTGTCAACAGTAGAACACTACCCTATGGGTCCTGGTCAACAGTAGTACACTACCCTATGGGTCCTGGTCAACAGTAATACACTACCCTATGGGTCCTGGTCAACAGTAGTACACTACCCTATGGGTCCTGGTCAACAGTAGAACACTACCCTATGGACCCTGGTCAACAGTAGAACACTACCCTATGGGTCCTGGTCAACAGTAGAACACTACCCTATGGGCCCTGGTCAACAGTAGTACACTACCCTATGGGTCCTGGTCAACAGTAGTACACTACCCTATGGGTCCTGGTCAACAGTAATACACTACCCTATGGGTCCTGGTCAACAGTAGTACACTACCCTATGGGTCCTGGTCAACAGTAGAACACTACCCTATGGACCCTGGTCAACAGTAGAACACTACCCTATGGGTCCTGGTCAACAGTAGTACACTACCCTATGGGTCCTGGTCAACAGTAGTACACTACCCTATGGGTCCTGGTCAACAGTAGTACACTACCCTATGGGTCCTGGTCAACAGTAATACACTACCCTATGGACCCTGGTCAACAGTAGTACACTACCATATGGGTCCTGGTCAACAGTAGTACACTACCATATGGGTCCTGGTCAACAGTAATACACTACCATATGGGTCATGGTCAACAGTAGAACACTACCCTATGGGTCCTGGTCAACAGTAGTACACTACCCTATGGGTCCTGGTCAACAGTAGTACACTACCCTATGGGTCCTGGTCAACAGTAGTACACTACCCTATGGGTCCTGGTCAACAGTAATACACTACCCTATGGGCCCTGGTCAACAGTAGTACACTACCATATGGGTCCTGGTCAACAGTAGTACACTACCATATGGGTCCTGGTCAACAGTAGTAAACTACCATATGGGTCATTGTCAACAGTAGAACACTACCCTATGGGTCCTGGTCAACAGTAGTACACTACCCTATGGGTCCTGGTCAACAGTAATACACTACCCTATGGGTCCTGGTCAACAGTAGTACACTACCCTATGGGTCCTGGTCAACAGTAGAACACTACCCTATGGACCCTGGTCAACAGTAGAACACTACCCTATGGGTCCTGGTCAACAGTAGAACACTACCCTATGGGCCCTGGTCAACAGTAGTACACTACCCTATGGGTCCTGGTCAACAGTAGTACACTACCCTATGGGTCCTGGTCAACAGTAATACACTACCCTATGGGTCCTGGTCAACAGTAGTACACTACCCTATGGGTCCTGGTCAACAGTAGAACACTACCCTATGGACCCTGGTCAACAGTAGAACACTACCCTATGGGTCCTGGTCAACAGTAGTACACTACCCTATGGGTCCTGGTCAACAGTAGTACACTACCCTATGGGTCCTGGTCAACAGTAGTACACTACCCTATGGGTCCTGGTCAACAGTAATACACTACCCTATGGACCCTGGTCAACAGTAGTACACTACCATATGGGTCCTGGTCAACAGTAGTAAACTACCATATGGGTCATGGTCAACAGTAGAACACTACCCTATGGGTCCTGGTCAACAGTAGTACACTACCCTATGGGTCCTGGTCAACAGTAGTACACTACCCTATGGGTCCTGGTCAACAGTAATACACTACCCTATGGGTCCTGGTCAACAGTAGTACACTACCCTATGGGTCCTGGTCAACAGTAGAACACTACCCTATGGACCCTGGTCAACAGTAGAACACTACCCTATGGGTCCTGGTCAACAGTAGTACACTACCCTATGGGTCCTGGTCAACAGTAGTACACTACCCTATGGGTCCTGGTCAACAGTAGTACACTACCCTATGGGTCCTGGTCAACAGTAGAACACTACCCTATGGACCCTGGTCAACAGTAATACACTACCCTATGGGTCCTGGTCAACAGTAGTACACTACCCTATGGGTCCTGGTCAACAGTAATACACTACCCTATGGGTCCTGGTCAACAGTAATACACTACCCTATGGGTCCTGGTCAACAGTAATACACTACCCTATGGGTCCTGGTCAACAGTAATACACTACCCTATGGGTCCTGGCTATATAATATATAATAATAATAATAATAATATAATAATATAATATATAATAATATATAATAATATAATAATAATATAATAATAATAATAATATAATAATAATATTAATATATGCCATTTAGCAGACGCTTTTATCCAAAGCGACTTACAGTCATGTGTGCATACATTCTACGTATGGGTGGTCCCGGGAATCGAACCCACTACCCTGGCGTTACAAGGGCCATGCTCTACCAACTGAGCTACAGAAGGACCCCCATATACAGGGGGTACCGGTACTGAGTCAATGTGGAGGCAATATACTGGGGTACCGGTACAGAATCAATGTGGAGGCTATATACAGGGGGTACCGGTACAGAGTCAATGTGGAGGCTATATACAGGGGGTACCGGTACAGAGTCAATGTGGAGGCTATATACTGGGGGTACCGGTACTGAGTCAATGTGGAGGCAATATACTGGGGTACCGGTACAGAATCAATGTGGAGGCTATATACAGGGGGTACCGGTACAGAGTCAATGTGGAGGCTATATACAGGGGGTACCGGTACAGAGTCAATGTGGAGGCTATATACAGGGGGTACCGGTACAGAGTCAATGTGGAGGCTATATACAGGGGGTACCGGTACAGAGTCAATGTGGAGGCTATATACAGGGGGTACCGGTACAGAGACAATGTGGAGGCTATATATACAGGGGGTATCGGTACAGAGTCAATGTGGAGGCTATATACAGGGTATTACAGTACAGAGTCAATGTGGAGGCTATATACAGGGGGTACCGGTACAGAGTCAATGTGGAGGCTATATACAGGGTATTACGGTACAGAGTCAATGTGGAGGCTATATACAGGGGGTACCGGTACAGAGTCAATGTGGAGGCTATATACAGGGTATTACGGTACAGAGTCAATGTGGAGGCTATATACAGGGGGTACCGGTACAGAGTCAATGTGGAGGCTATATACAGGGGGTACTGGTACAGAGTCAATGTGGAGGCTATATACAGGGGGTACCGGTACAGAGTCAATGTGGAGGCTATATACAGGGTATTACAGTACAGAGTCAATGTGGAGGCTATATACAGGGGGTACCGGTACAGAGTCAATGTGGAGGCTATATACAGGGTATTACGGTACAGAGTCAATGTGGAGGCTATATACAGGGGGTACCGGTACAGAGTCAATGTGGAGGCTATATACAGGGGGTACTGGTACAGAGTCAATGTGGAGGCTATATACAGGGGGTACCGGTACAGAGTCAATGTGGAGGCTATATACAGGGTATTACAGTACAGAGTCAATGTGGAGGCTATATACAGGGGGTACCGGTACAGAGTCAATGTGGAGGCTATATACAGGGTATTACAGTACAGAGTCAATGTGGAGGCTATATACAGGGGGTACCGGCCCAGAGTCAATGTGGAGGCTATATACAGGGGGTACTGGTACAGAGTCAATGTGGAGGCTATATACAGGGGGTACCGGCAGAGTCAATGTGGAGGCTATATACAGGGGGTACCGGTACAGAATCAATGTGGAGGCTATATACAGGGGGTACCGGGGTACAGAGTCAATGTGGAGGCTATATACAGGGGGTACTGGTACAGAGTCAATGTGGAGGCTATATACAGGGGGTACCGGTACAGAGTCAATGTGGAGGCTATATACAGGGGGTACCGGTACAGAATCAATGTGGAGGCTATATACAGGGGGTACCGGTACAGAGTCAATGTGGAGGCTATATACAGGGGGTACTGGTACAGAGTCAATGTGGAGGCTATATACAGGGGGTACCGGTACAGAGTCAATGTGGAGGCTATATACAGGGGGTACCGGTACAGAATCAATGTGGAGGCTATATACAGGGGGTACCGGTACAGAATCAATGTGGAGGCTATATACATGGTGTTACGGTGGTCGCTGCAGCAGGGAGGAGAGACAGAGACAATGGGTGCTGGTCACTAGCAGTCCTTTTTAACATGGTGCAGCAAGTCTGAGCCAGACCCACAGGCCCAATCAAATCAATTGCGGGTCAGACTCCCTCTAGTCATTTGTGTGTCTTAATTATTTAAATCAAACAGTGTGCTTAAAGCAGCGAACAACCTTAGTGCATATAGTTGATTGGATTAACACACATCGGATGTGTGTAAATATGGAAAAATACACAATAGAACATTTTGACCAATCAATTGTTCTAAAGAACATTTGGTCATTGGTCTACCAAAATGTTTTAGTTGGGGACAGCCCTGTTAATTAAAATATCATCTTTATTTAACTGGGCAAGTCAGTTAAGAACAAATTCTTATTTACAATGACGGCCTACCGGGGAACAGTGGGTTAACTGCCTTGTTCAGGGGAACAGTGGGTTAACTGCCTTGTTCAGGGGCAGAAAGACAGATTTGAACCTTGTCAGCTCGGAGATTTGATCCACCAACCTTTCGGTTACTGGCCCAAAGCTCTAACCACTAGGTTACCTGCTGCCCCTATTAATAATGTTTACATCATGTAGTCACGGCCATCCTAGACAACTATTGCTGTACCTAAACTGCAGTCTAGTCATGGCCATCCTAGACAACTATTGCTGTACCTAAACTGCAGTCTAGTCATGGCCATCCTAGACAACTATTGCTGTACCTAAACTGCAGTCTAGTCATGGCCATCCTAGACAACTATTGCTGTACCTAAACTGCAGTCTAGTCATGGC
The DNA here is from genome assembly GCF_023373465.1 of Oncorhynchus keta. Lineage (NCBI taxonomy): Eukaryota > Metazoa > Chordata > Actinopteri > Salmoniformes > Salmonidae > Oncorhynchus > Oncorhynchus keta. Next base: position 253,141 of record NW_026287457.1, on the reverse strand, counting down.
CATCCTAGACAACTATTGCTGTACCTACACTGTTGAAGGGTTGTAAAAGCTCACTGCCATTGGACTCTGGAGCAGTGGAAACGTGTTCTCTGGAATCACGCTTCACCACCTGGCAGTCGAAAAGACGAATCTGAGTTTGGCAGATGCCAGGAGAACGCTACCTGCCCGAATGCGTAGTGTCAACTAAAGATTGGTGGAGGAGGAATAATGGTTGTTTTTCATGATTCGGGCTTGACCCTTTAGTGACAATGAAGGGACATCTTAACGCTACAGCATTGTGGGAACAGTTTGGTGAAGGCCGTTTCCTGTCTCAGCATGACAATTTGCATTTATTATGGATCCCCATTAGTTCCTGCCAAGGCACCAGCTACTCTTCCTGGGGTTTATTATGGATCCCCATTAGTTCCTGCCAAGGCAGCAGCTACTCTTCCTGGGGTTTATTATGGATCCCCATTAGTTCCTGCCAAGGCAGCAGCTACTCTTCCTGGGGGTTATTATGGATCCCCATTAGTTCCTGTCAAGGCACCAGCTACTCTTCCTGGGGTTTATTATGGATCCCCATAAGATCCTGTCAAGGCACCAGCTACTCTTCCTGGGGTTTATTATGGATCCCCATAAGATCCTGTCAAGGCAGCAGCTACTCTTCCTGGGGTTTATTATGGATCCCCATAAGATCCTGTCAAGGCACCAGCTACTCTTCCTGGGGTTTATTATGGATCCCCATTAGTTCCTGCCAAGGCAGCAGCTACTCTTCCTGGGGTTTATTATGGATCCCCATAAGATCCTGTCAAGGCACCAGCTACTCTTCCTGGGGTTTATTATGGATCCCCATAAGATCCTGTCAAGGCAGCAGCTACTCTTCCTGGGGTTTATTATGGATCCCCATAAGATCCTGTCAAGGCAGCAGCTACTCTTCCTGGGGTTTATTATGGATCCCCATTAGTTCCTGCCAAGGCAGCAGCTACTCTTCCTGGGGTTTATTATGGATCCCCATTAGTTCCTGCCAAGGCAGCAGCTACTCTTCCTGGGGTCCAAACACGGTAGAGCACTTACATTACACATAAAACAAACGATCATATGACATTATTACACCACCACATATCTAGAATACAACATGTATACTACCACCATATAGCAATACTACAATGTATGAGTATGTATGTACCTGTGTGTGTGAGTCTCTTCACAGTCACAGCTGTTCATTAAGGTGCATTTATACCAGTTTTTTATATATTTTGTTGTGGAACAGAATTCCATGTAGTCATGGCTCTATGTAGTTCTGTGGAATAGAGTTCCATGTAGTCATGGCTCTATGTAGTACTGTGGAATAGAGTTCCATGTAGTCATGGCTCTATGTAGTACTGTGGAATAGAGTTCCATGTTGTCATGGCTCTATGTAGTACTGTGGAATAGAGTTCCATGTGGTCATGGTTCTATGTAGTACTGTGGAATAGAGTTCCATGTAGTCATGGCTCTATGTAGTACTGTGGAATAGAGTTCCATGTTGTCATGGCGCTATGTAGTACTGTGGAATAGAGTTCCATGTAGTCATGGCTCTATGTAGTACTGTGGAATAGAGTTCCATGTTGTCATGGCTCTATGTAGTAATGTGGAATAGAGTTCCATGTAGTCATGGCTCTATGTAGTACTGTGGAATAGAGTTCCATGTAGTCATGGCTCTATGTAGTACTGTGGAATAGAGTTCCATGTAGTCATGGCTCTATGTAGTACTGTGGAATAGAATTCCATGTAGTCATGGCTCTATGTAGTACTGTGGAATAGAGTTCCCTGTAGTCATGACTCTATGTAGTACTGTGCAATAGAGTTCCATGTAGTCATGGCTCTATGTAGTACTGTGGAATAGAGTTCCATGTAGTCATGGCTCTATGTAGTACTGTGGAATAGAGTTCCATGTTGTCATGGCTCTATGTAGTACTGTGGAATAGAGTTCCATGTTGTCATGGCTCTATGTAGTACTGTGGAATAGAGTTCCATGTGGTCATGGTTCTATGTAGTACTGTGGAATAGAGTTCCATGTAGTCATGGCTCTATGTAGTACTGTGGAATAGAGTTCCATGTAGTCATGGCTCTATGTAGTACTGTGGAATAGAATTCCATGTAGTCATGGCTCTATGTAGTACTGTGGAATAGAGTTCCCTGTAGTCATGGCTCTATGTAGTACTGTGGAATAGAGTTCCATGTAGTCATGGCTCTATGTAGTACTGTGGAATAGAGTTCCATGTAGTCATGGCTCTATGTAGTACTGTGGAATAGAGTTCCATGTTGTCATGGCTCTATGTAGTACTGTGGAATAGAGTTCCATGTTGTCATGGCTCTATGTAGTACTGTGGAATAGAGTTCCATGTAGTCATGGCTCTATGTAGTACTGTGGAATAGAGTTCCATGTAGTCATGGCTCTATGTAGTTCTGTGGAATAGAGTTCCATGTAGTCATGGCTCTATGTAGTACTGTGGAATAGAGTTCCATTAGTCATGGCTCTTTAGTACTGTGGAATAGAGTTCCATGTAGTCATGGCTCTATGTAGTACTGTGGAATAGAGTTCCATGTAGTCATGGCTCTATGTAGTACTGTGGAATAGAGTTCCATGTAGTCATGGCTCTATGTAGTACTGTGGAATAGAGTTCCATGTAGTCATGGCTCTATGTAGTACTGTGGAATAGAGTTCCATGTAGTCATGGCTCTATGTAGTACTGTGGAATAGAGTTCCATGTAGTCATGGCTCCATGTAGTTCTGTGGAATAGAGTTCCATGTAGTCATGGCTCTATGTAGTACTGTAGAATAGAGTTCCATGTAGTCATGGCTCTATGTAGTACTGTGGAATAGAGTTCCATGTCGTCATGACTCTATGTAGTACTGTAGAATAGAGTTCCATGTGGTCATGGCTCTATGTAGTACTGTGGAATAGAGTTCCATGTAGTCCTGGCTCTATGTAGTACTGTGGAATAGAGTTCCATGTAGTCATGGCTCTATGTAGTACTGTGGAATAGAGTTCCATGTAGTCATGGCTCTATGTAGTACTGTGGAATAGAGTTCCATGTAGTCATGGCTCCATGTAGTTCTGTGGAATAGAGTTCCATGTAGTCATGGCTCTATGTAGTACTGTAGAATAGAGTTCCATGTAGTCATGGCTCTATGTAGTACTGTGGAATAGAGTTCCATGTCGTCATGACTCTATGTAGTACTGTAGAATAGAGTTCCATGTAGTCATGGCTCTATGTAGTACTGTGGAATAGAGTTCCATGTAGTCCTGGCTCTATGTAGTACTGTGGAATAGAGTTCCATGTAGTCATGGCTCTATGTAGTACTGTGGAATAGAGTTCCATGTAGTCATGGCTCTATGTAGTACTGTGGAATAGAGTTCCATGTAGTCATGGCTCCATGTAGTTCTGTGGAATAGAGTTCCATGTAGTCATGGCTCTATGTAGTACTGTGGAATAGAGTTCCATGTAGTCATGGCTCTATGTAGTACTGTGGAATAGAGTTCCATGTAGTCATGGCTCTATGTAGTACTGTGGAATAGAGTTCCCTGTAGTCATGGCTCTATGTAGTACTGTGGAATAGAGTTCCATGTAGTCATGGCTCTATGTAGTACTGTGGAATAGAGTTCCATGTAGTCATGGCTCTATGTAGTACTGTGGAATAGAGTTCCATGTAGTCATGGCTCTATGTAGTACTGTGGAATAGAGTACCATGTAGTCATGGCTCTATGTAGTACTGTGGAATAGAGTTCCCTGTAGTCATGGCTCTATGTAGTACTGTGGAATAGAGTTCCATGTAGTCATGGCTCTATGTAGTACTGTGGAATAGAGTTCCCTGTAGTCATGGCTCTATGTAGTACTGTGGAATAGAGTTCCCTGTGGTCATGGCTCTATGTAGTACTGTGCGCCTCCCATAGTCTGTTCTGGACTTGGGGACTGTGAAGAGACCTCTGGTGGCATGTCTTGTGGGGTGTGCATGGGTGTCTGAGCTGTGTGCTAGTATTTTAAAAACAGACAGCTCTGTGCATTCAGCTTGTCAACACTTCTTACAAAAAAAAAAAAGGAGTGATGACGTCAATCTCTTCAACTTTGAGCCAGGAGAGATTGACATGCATATTATTCATGTTCACACTCTGTGTACTTTTAAGGGCCAGCTGTGCTGTCCTGAGGAAATTGCAATTTTCTTAAGTCCCTCTTTGTGGCACCTGACCACACGACTGAACAGTAGCCTAGGTGCGACAAAACTAGGGCCTGTAGGACCTGCCTTGTTGATAATGCTGTCTAGAAGGTAGAAACTAGGGCCTGTAGGACCTGCCTTGTTGATAATGCTGTCTAGTAGGTAGAAACTAGGGCCTGTAGGACCTGCCTTGTTGATAATGCTGTCTAGAAGGTAGAAACTAGGGCCTGTAGGACCTGCCTTGTTGATAATGCTGTCTAGAAGGTAGAAACTAGGGCCTGTAGGACCTGCCTTGTTGATAATGCTGTCTAGAAGGTAGAAACTAGGGCCTGTAGGACCTGCCTTGTTGATAATGCTGTCTAGAAGGTAGAAACTAGGGCCTGTAGGACCTGCCTTGTTGATAATGCTGTCTAGAAGGTAGAAACTAGGGACTGTAGGACCTGCCTTGTTGATAATGCTGTCTAGAAGGTAGAAACTAGGGCCTGTAGGACCTGCCTTGTTGATAATGCTGTCTAGAAGGTAGAAACTAGGGCCTGTAGGACCTGCCTTGTTGATAATGCTGTCTAGAAGGTAGAAACTAGGGCCTGTAAGACCTGCCTTGTTGATAATGCTGTCTAGAAGGTAGAAACTAGGGCCTGTAGGACCTGTCTTGTTGATAGTGTTATTTTTGATTTATCCGTTATTTTACCAGGTAAATTGACTGAGAACACGTTCTCATTTGCAGCAACGACCTGTGGAATAGTTACAGGGGAGAGGAGGGGGAGGAATGAGCCAATTGTAAACTGGGGATTATTAGGTGACCGTGATGGTTTGAGGGCCAGATTGGGAATTTAGCCAGGCAGAGCAGCACATTATTATGGACAGACTTCTAGCCATCTTAACTACTGTTGTATCAATATGTTTTGACCATGACAGTTTTACAATCCAGGGTTACTCCAAGCTGTTTAGTCACCTTAACTTGTTCAATAACAAGATTTCATTGAGGTTTATTAGGGTTTAGTCCTAAATACAATGCATTTAGTTTTGGGAATATTTGGGACTAACATTCCTTGCCACCCATTCTGAAACTAACTGCAGCTCTTTACAGCTCGGGGGAAATAAAATGCACACAATGCTACAGTCCATTCAAGTTGAGGGAGCGTACAGGAATGTCCACCAGAGCTGTTACCTGATAATTTAATGTTAATTTCTCTACAATGAACCGCCTCCAACGCTGTTTTAGATCATTTTGGCAGTACGGCCAAACAACCGCCGACCACGGAGTTTCTGTGGCATTACCTATGTTGTATTTATGTCAATTCATTTAAGCCTCTTTAAAAACAACACCGTTTTAAAATGGCTATAAATCAAATATCAACCGTTAACTACACCTGCTGATGTGTAACAGTGAGTGATAACCAGAGTGATGCCTGTATTCATGTGCCTCCCCCCACCCCAACCCAGGGGACTCTCCATTGGGATATCAATGGCCCAACCTCATCAAAATGGCTGAGGTGTCGCTATAGAGGAAGGAGCAGATTCAGCTAAGAGTACAATAATTAGATACACACATTTATATTCAGTTACATTGTTAGTGATCAACCTAGCTTACGTTTTATCCACCTAGCTAGTTACCCCGTCTCTTACATGTACATTTTATTAACGTTTCGTTACCGGTAACTGTTAATTAACTAGGTCTGGTTGTAATGGAATCTACCGTTCAGCTAACATCTAGCTGGCAGCACAACAACAACGACGAATGAAATTCCCCTAACGTTAGCTCGACGTCCCCTAACGTTAGCCAGACGTCCCCTAACGTTAGCCAGAAGTGCCCCTAACGTTAGCCAGACGTCCCCCTAAACGTTAGCTAGACGTCCCCCTAAGGTTAGCTAGACGTCCCCCTAACGTTAGCTCGAAGTCCCCTAACGTTAGCGAGACGTCCCCTAACGTTAGTTAGACGTCCCCTAACGTTAGCTAGACGTCCCCCCAAAGGTTAGCTAGACGTCCCCCCAAAGGTTAGCTAGACGTCCCCCCAAAGGTTAGCTAGACGTCCCCCTAACGTTAGCTAGACGTCCCCTAACGTTAGCTAGACGTCCCCTAACGTTAGCTAGACGTCCCCCTAACGTTAGCTAGACGTCCCCCTAACGTTAGCTAGACGTCCCCCTAACGTTAGCTCGACGTCCCCCTAACGTTAGCTCGACGTCCCCTAAGGTTAGCTAGACGTCCCCTAAGGTTAGCTAGACGTCCCCTAAGGTTAGCTAGACGTCCCCTAAGGTTAGCTAGACGTCCCCCTAACGTCAGCTAGACGTCCCCCTAATGTCAGCTAGAAGTCCCCCTAAACGTTAGCTAGACGTCCCCCTAAACGTTAGCTAGACGTCCCCTAAGGTTAGCTAGACGTCCCCCTAACGTTAGCTAGACGTCCCCCTAACGTTAGCTAGACGTCCCCCGAAACGTTAGCTAGAAGTCCCCTGAAACGTTAGCTAGAAGTCCCCTAACGTTAGCTAGACGTCCCCCTAACGTTAGCTAGACGTCCCCCTAACGTTAGCTAGACGTCCCTTAACGTTAGCTAGACGTCCCCTAACGTTAGCTAGACGTCCCCCTAACGTTAGCTAGACGTCCCCCTAACGTCAGCTAGACGTCCCCCTAACGTTAGCTAGACGCCCCCCTAACGTTAGCCAGACGTCCCTTAACGTTAGCTAGACGTCCCCTAACGTCAGCCAGACGTCCCCCTAACGTTAGCTAGACGTCCCCCTACGTTAGACGTCCCCTAACGTTAGCCAGACGTCCCCTAACGTTAGCTAGACGTCCCCTAACGTTAGCCAGACGTCCCCCCTACGTTAGACGTCCCCTAACGTTAGCCAGACGTCCCCCTAACGTTAGCTAGACGTCCCCTAACGTTAGCCAGACGTCCCCCTACGTTAGACGTCCCCTAACGTTAGCCAGACGTCCCCCTAACGTTAGCCAGACGTCCCCTAACGTTAGCCAGACGTCCCCCCTACGTTAGACGTCCCCTAACGTTAGCTAGACGTCCCCTAACGTTAGCCAGACGTCCCCCCTACGTTAGACGTCCCCTAACGTTAGCCAGACGTCCCCCTAACGTTAGCTAGACGTCCCCCTAACGTTAGCCAGACGTCCCCTAACGTTAGCCAGACGCCCCCTAACGTTAGCCAGACGTCCCCTAACGTTAGCCAGACGTCCCCTAACGTTAGCCAGACGTCCCCCTAACGTTAGCCAGACGTCCCCTAACGTTAGCTAGACGTCCCCCTAACGTCAGCTAGACGTCCCCTAACGTTAGCCAGACGTCCCCCTAACGTTAGCCAGACGTCCCCTAACGTTAGCTAGACGTCCCCCTAACGTCAGCCAGACGTCCCCTAACGTTAGCTAGACGTCCCCTTAAACGTTAGCCAGACGTCCCTTAACGTTAGCTAGACGTCCCCCTAACGTCAGCCAGACGTCCCCTAACGTCAGCCAGACGTCCCCCTAACGTTAGCCAGACGTCCCCCTAACGTTAGCCAGACGTCCCCCTAACGTTAGCCAGACGTCCCCCTAACGTTAGCCAGACGTCCCCCTAAACTAGATTGTATCAACAACAACAAAAATCATAATGTATAAATTACAGGCCATGTTTATGGTTGCTGAAATTAGTAGTTTGACACCCAAATAACTAGTAATGCAAATGGTACTAGCTCGGTAGCTACCTAACGAGTTAGCCAGTCCAGTGTCAACAAACCGATGGCACAGATTGAAAGACAAAATAGTATTTGGATATGGGAACGGGGCGTTAGCTGTAGCTAACTTTAGCCATCATTAAAAACGTTAACTGGCGACGACATACATCAACAATCGAGCTAAAAAAACGTTTTTTTGGGGTGGGGGGTTTCACTAAAGCAAACCCAGTGAGCCAGTTACCTTGTGGATCCTTTTCAGCGCCATCCTCACTCCGAGAGAATTTACAAGCAATGTTGGAAAATGATAATCTTCCCCGAGTTTGCCCCCAACTGGGCAACTGACGCTGTATAACAGGGTAAATAACCGGGCGGAAGGACAAATTCAGTGTTATCTGACGTTAGGCGTCGACCACTAATATAACTAGATGGGATGACGTTAGGCGTCGACCACTAATATAACTAGATGGGTTGACGTTAGGCGTCGACCACTAATATAACTAGATGGGCTGACGTTAGGCGTCGACCACTAATATAACTAGATGGGGTGACGTTAGGCGTCGACCACTAATATAACTAGATGGGTTGACGTTAGGCGTCGACCACTAATATAACTAGATGGGTTGACGTTAGGCGTCGACCACTAATATAACTAGATGGGCTGACGTTAGGCGTCGACCACTAATATAACTAGATGGGATGACGTTAGGCGTCGACCACTAATATAACTAGATGGGTTGACGTTAGGCGTCGACCACTAATATAACTAGATGGGATGACGTTAGGCGTCGACCACTAATATAACTAGATGGGGTGACGTTAGACGTCGACCACTAATATAACTAGATGGGTTGACGTTAGGCGTCGACCACTAATATAACTAGATGGGTTGACGTTAGGGGTCGACCACTAATATAACTAGATGGGTTGACGTTAGGCGTCGACCACTAATATAACTAGATGGGTTGACGTTAGGGTCGACCACTAATATAACTAGATGGGTTGACGTTAGGCGTCGACCACTAATATAACTAGATGGGTTGACGTTAGGCGTCGACCACTAATATAACTAGATGGGTTGACGTTAGGAGCGTCGACCACTAATATAACTAGATGGGATGACGTTAGGCGTCGACCACTAATATAACTAGATGGGATGACGTTAGGCGTCGACCACTAATATAACTAGATGGGTTGACGTTAGGCGTCGACCACTAATATAACTAGATGGGATGACGTTAGGCGTCGACCACTAATATAACTAGATGGGTTGACGTTAGGCGTCGACCACTAATATAGCTAGATGGGATGACGTTAGGCGTCGACCACTAATATAACTAGATGGGATGACGTTAGGCGTCGACCACTAATATAACTAGATGGGATGACGTTAGGCGTCGACCACTAATATAACTAGATGGGTTGACGTTAGGCGTCGACCACTAATATAACTAGATGGGATGACGTTAGGCGTCGACCACTAATATAACTAGATGGGCTGACGTTAGGCGTCGACCACTAATATAACTAGATGGGATGACGTTAGGCGTCGACCACTAATATAACTAGATGGGATGACGTTAGGCGTCGACCACTAATATAACTAGATGGGTTGACGTTAGGCGTCGACCACTAATATAACTAGATGGGCAGACGTTAGGCGTCGACCACTAATATAACTAGATGGGATGACGTTAGGCGTCGACCACTAATATAACTAGATGGGCAGACGTTAGGCGTCGACCACTAATATAACTAGATGGGCTGACGTTAACTAGATGGCGTCGACCACTAATATAGCTAGATGGGATGACGTTAGGCGTCGACCACTAATATAACTAGATGGGATGACGTTAGCGTCGACCACTAATATAACTAGATGGGATGACGTTAGGCGTCGACCACTAATATAACTAGATGGGTTGACGTTAGGCGTCGACCACTAATATAGCTAGATGGGATGACGTTAGGCGTCGACCACTAATATAACTAGATGGGAAGACGTTAGGCGTCGACCACTAATATAACTAGATGGGATGACGTTAGGCGTCGACCACTAATATAGCTAGATGGGATGACGTTAGGCGTCTACCACTAATATAACTAGATGGGATGACGTTAGGGTTGACGTTAGGCGTCGACCACTAATATAACTAGATGGGCTGACGTTAGGCGTCGACCACTAATATAACTAGATGGGTTGACGTTAGGCGTCGACCACTAATATAACTAGATGGGATGACGTTAGGCGTCGACCACTAATATAACTAGATGGGTTGACGTTAGGCGTCGACCACTAATATAACTAGATGGGCTGACGTTAGGCGTCGACCACTAATATAACTAGATGGGTTGACGTTAGGCGTCGACCACTAATATAACTAGATGGGGTGACGTTAGGCGTCGACCACTAATATAACTAGATGGGCTGACGTTAGGCGTCGACCACTAATATAACTAGATGGGTTGACGTTAGGCGTCGACCACTAATATAACTAGATGGGTTGACGTTAGGCGTCGACCACTAATATAACTAGATGGGTTGACGTTAGGCGTCGACCACTAATATAACTAGATGGGTTGACGTTAGGCGTCGACCACTAATATAACTAGATGGGATGACGTTAGGCGTCGACCACTAATATAACTAGATGGGTTGACGTTAGGCGTCGACCACTAATATAACTAGATGGGTTGACGTTAGGCGTCGACCACTAATATAACTAGATGGGTTGACGTTAGGCGTCGACCACTAATATAACTAGATGGGATGACGTTAGGCGTCGACCACTAATATAACTAGATGGGATGACGTTAGGCGTCGACCACTAATATAACTAGATGGGATGACGTTAGGCGTCGACCACTAATATAACTAGATGGGTTGACGTTGAGGCGTCGACCACTAATATAACTAGATGGGTGACGTTAGGCGTCGACCACTAATATAACTAGATGGGATGACGTTAGGCGTCGACCACTAATATAACTAGATGGGATGACGTTAGGCGTCGACCACTAATATAACTAGATGGGATGACGTTATAACTAGATGGATGCGTTGGCGACCACTAATATAGCTAGATGGGATGACGTTAGGCGTCGACCACTAATATAACTAGATGGGATGACGTTAGGCGTCGACCACTAATATAACTAGATGGGTTGACGTTAGGCGTCGACCACTAATATAACTAGATGGGTTGACGTTAGGCGTCGACCACTAATATAACTAGATGGGATGACGTTAGGCGTCGACCACTAATATAACTAGATGGGTTGACGTTAGGCGTCGACCACTAATATAACTAGATGGGCTGACGTTAGGCGTCGACCACTAATATAACTAGATGGGTTGACGTTAGGCGTCGACCACTAATATAACTAGATGGGGTGACGTTAGGAGTCGACCACTAATATAACTAGATGGGATGACGTTAGGCGTCGACCACTAATATAACTAGATGGGTTGACGTTAGGCGTCGACCACTAATATAACTAGATGGGTTGACGTTAGGCGTCGACCACTAATATAACTAGATGGGTTGACGTTAGGCGTCGACCACTAATATAACTAGATGGGTTGACGTTAGGCGTCGACCACTAATATAACTAGATGGGATGACGTTAGGCGTCGACCACTAATATAACTAGATGGGATGACGTTAGGCGTCGACCACTAATATAACTAGATGGGATGACGTTAGGCGTCGACCACTAATATAACTAGATGGGTTGACGTTAGGCGTCGACCACTAATATAACTAGATGGGTTGACGTTAGGCGTCGACCACTAATATAACTAGATGGGTTGACGTTAGGCGTCGACCACTAATATAACTAGATGGGTTGACGTTAGGCGTCGACCACTAATATAACTAGATGGGCTGACGTTAGGCGCTAGATGGGTTGACGTTACCACTAATATAACTAGATGGGTTGACGTTAGGCGTCGACCACTAATATAACTAGATGGGTTGACGTTAGGCGTCGACCACTAATATAACTAGATGGGTTGACGTTAGGCGTCGACCACTAATATAACTAGATGGGTTGACGTTAGAGCGTCGACCACTAATATAACTAGATGGGTTGACGTTAGCTGCGTCGAGTCACTAATATAACTAGATGGGATGACGTTAGACCACTAATATAACTAGATGGGTTGACGTTAGGCGTCGACCACTAATATAACTAGATGGGCTGACGTTAGGCGTCGACCACTAATATAACTAGATGGGTTGACGTTAGGGTCGACCACTAATATAACTAGATGGGATGACGTTAGCGTCGACCACTAATATAACTAGATGGGGTGACGTTAGGCGTCGACCACTAATATAACTAGATGGGCTGACGTTAACTAGATGGGTCGTTACCACTAATATAACTAGATGGGGTGACGTTAGGCGTCGACCACTAATATAACTAGATGGGATGACGTTAGGCGTCGACCACTAATATAACTAGATGGGTTGACGTTAGGCGTCGACCACTAATATAACTAGATGGGTTGACGTTAGGCGTCGACCACTAATATAACTAGATGGGGTGACGTTAGGCGTCGACCACTAATATAACTAGATGGGATGACGTTAGGCGTCGACCACTAATATAACTAGATGGGTTGACGTTAGGAGTCGACCACTAATATAACTAGATGGGCTGACGTTAGGCGTCGACCACTAATATAGCTAGATGGGATGACGTTAGGCGTCGACCACTAATATAGCTAGATGGGCTGACGTTAGGCGTCGACCACTAATATAACTAGATGGGATGACGTTAGGCGTCGACCACTAATATAACTAGATGGGTTGACGTTAGGCGTCGACCACTAATATAACTAGATGGGTTGACGTTAGGAGTCGACCACTAATATAACTAGATGGGATGACGTTAGGCGTCGACCACTAATATAGCTAGATGGGATGACGTTAGGCGTCGACCACTAATATAACTAGATGGGTTGACGTTAGGCATCGACCACTAATATAACTAGATGGGATGACGTTAGGCGTCGACCACTAATATAACTAGATGGGGTGACGTTAGGCGTCGACCACTAATATAACTAGATGGGCTGACGTTAGCGTCGACCACTAATATAACTAGATGGGATGACGTTAGGCGTAATATAACTAGATGGGATGGCGTTACCACTAATATAACTAGATGGGTTGACGTTAGGCGTCGACCACTAATATAGCTAGATGGGATGACGTTAGGCGTCGACCACTAATATAACTAGATGGGTTGACGTTAGGTGTCGACCACTAATATAGCTAGATGGGATGACGTTAGGCGTCGACCACTAATATAGCTAGATGGGATGACGTTAGGCGTCGACCACTAATATAACTAGATGGGATGACGTTAGGCGTCGACCACTAATATAACTAGATGGGGTGACGTTAGGCGTCGACCACTAATATAACTAGATGGGTTGACGTTAGGCGTCGAACCACTAATATAACTAGATGGGTTGACGTTAGGCGTCGACCACTAATATACCTAGATGGGTTGACGTTAGGCGTCGACCACTAATATAACTAGATGGGATGACGTTAGGCGTCGACCACTAATATAACTAGATGGGGTGACGTTAGGATGGGAGACGTTAGAGCGACCACTAATATAACTAGATGGGTTGACGTTAGGCGTTAGGCGACCACTAATATAACTAGATGGGATGACGTTAGGCGTCGACCACTAATATAACTAGATGGGTGACGTTGAGGCGTCGACCACTAATATAACTAGATGGGTGACGTTAGGCGTCGACCACTAATATAACTAGATGGGTTGACGTTAGGCGTCGACCACTAATATAACTAGATGGGATGACGTTAGGCGTCGACCACTAATATAACTAGATGGGTTGACGTTAGGCGTCGACCACTAATATAACTAGATGGGTTGACGTTAGGCGTCGACCACTAATATAACTAGATGGGATGACGTTAGGCGTCGACCACTAATATAACTAGATGGGATGACGTTAGGCGTCGACCACTAATATAACTAGATGGGTTGACGTTAGGCGTCGACCACTAATATAACTAGATGGGTTGACGTTAGGCGTCGACCACTAATATAACTAGATGGGATGACGTTAGATGGGTTGACGTCGACCACTAATATAACTAGATGGGTTGACGTTAGGCGTCGACCACTAATATAACTAGATGGGATGACGTTAGGCGTCGACCACTAATATAACTAGATGGGATGACGTTAGGCGTCGACCACTAATATAACTAGATGGGATGACGTTAGGCGTCGACCACTAATATAACTAGATGGGTTGACGTTAGGCGTCGACCACTAATATAACTAGATGGGCTGACGTTAGTGCGTCCACTATATAACTAGATGGGATGACGTTAGGCACCACTAATATAACTAGATGGGATGACGTTAGCGTCGACCACTAATATAACTAGATGGGTTGACGTTAATATAACTAGATGGGTTGACGTTAGAGTCGACCACTAATATAACTAGATGGGATGACGTTAGGCGTCGACCACTAATATAACTAGATGGGTTGACGTTAGGCGTCGACCCCCCTAATATAACTAGATGGGTTGACGTTAGGCGTCGACCACTAATATAACTAGATGGGTTGACGTTAGGCGTCGACCACTAATATAACTAGATGGGTTGACGTTAGGCGTCGACCACTAATATAACTAGATGGGCTGACGTTAGGCGTCTACCACTAATATAACTAGATGGGTTGACGTTAGGCGTCGACCACTAATATAACTAGATGGGTTGACGTTAGGCGTCGACCACTAATATAACTAGATGGGTTAGGCGTGATGGGTTGACGTTAGGCGTCGACCACTAATATAACTAGATGGGATGACGTTAGGCGTCGACCACTAATATAACTAGATGGGCTGACGTTAGGCGTCGACCACTAATATAACTAGATGGGTTGACGTTAGGCGTCGACCACTAATATAACTAGATGGGCTGACGTTAGGCGTCGACCACTAATATAACTAGATGGGCTGACGTTAGGCGTCGACCACTAATATAACTAGATGGGATGACGTTAGGCGTCGACCACTAATATAACTAGATGGGATGACGTTAGGCGTAATATAACTAGATGGGATGACGTTAGGCACCACTAATATAACTAGATGGGGTGACGTTAGGCGTCGACCACTAATATAACTAGATGGGCTGACGTTAGGCGTCGATCACTAATATAACACTAATATAACTAGATGGGATGACGTTAGGCGTCGACCACTAATATAACTAGATGGGTTGACGTTAGGCGTCGACCACTAATATAACTAGATGGGTTGACGTTAGGCGTCGACCACTAATATAACTAGATGGGTTGACGTTAGGCGTCGACCACTAATATAACTAGATGGGTTGACGTTAGGCGTCGACCACTAATATAACTAGATGGGTTGACGTTAGGCGTCGACCACTAATATAACTAGATGGGTTGACGTTAGGCGTCGACCACTAATATAACTAGATGGGATGACGTTAGGCGTCGACCACTAATATAACTAGATGGGTTGACGTTAGGCATCGACCACTAATATAACTAGATGGGATGACGTTAGGCGTCGACCACTAATATAACTAGATGGGTTGACGTTAAGAGTCGACCACTAATATAACTAGATGGGCTGACGTTAGGCGTCGACCACTAATATAACTAGATGGGTTGACGTTAGGCGTCGACCACTAATATAACTAGATGGGATGACGTTAGGCACACTAATATAACTAGATGGGATGACGTTAGGCGTCACTAATATAACTAGATGGGCTGACGTTAGGCGTCGACCACTAATATAACTAGATGGGTTGACGTTAGGCGTCGACCACTAATATAACTAGATGGGATGACGTTAGGCGTCGACCACTAATATAACTAGATGGGTTGACGTTAGGCGTCGACCACTAATATAACTAGATGGGCTGACGTTAGGCGTCGACCACTAATATAACTAGATGGGTTGACGTTAGGCGTCGACCACTAATATAACTAGATGGGATGACGTTAGGCGTCGACCACTAATATAACTAGATGGGATGACGTTAGGCGTCTACCACTAATATAACTAGATGGGTTGACGTTAGGGGTCGACCACTAATATAACTAGATGGGTTGACGTTAGGCGTCGACCACTAATATAACTAGATGGGGTGACGTTAGGCATCGACCACTAATATAACTAGATGGGGTGACGTTAGGCATCGACCACTAATATAACTAGATGGGGTGACGTTAGGCGTCGACCACTAATATAACTAGATGGGATGACGTTAGGCGTCGACCACTAATATAACTAGATGGGGTGACGTTAGGAGTCGACCACTAATATAACTAGATGGGGTGACGTTAGGCGTCGACCACTAATATAACTAGATGGGATGACGTTAGGCGTCGACCACTAATATAACTAGATGGGATGACGTTAGGCGTCGACCACTAATATAACTAGATGGGATGACGTTAGGCGTCGACCACTAATATAACTAGATGGGATGACGTTAGATGGGATGACGCCGACCACTAATATAACTAGATGGGATGACGTTAGGCGTCGACCACTAATATAACTAGATGGGATGACGTTAGGCGTCCAAACCCCTAATATAACTAGATGGGTTGACGTTAGGCGTCGACCACTAATATAACTAGATGGGTTGACGTTAGGCGTCGACCACTAATATAACTAGATGGGATGACGTTAGAGTCGACCACTAATATAACTAGATGGGATGACGTTATAACTAGATGGGTTGACGTTAGGCGTCTACCACTAATATAACTAGATGGGTTGACGTTAGAGTCGACCACTAATATAACTAGATGGGATGACGTTAGGCGTCGACCACTAATATAACTAGATGGGTTGACGTTAGGCGTCGACCACTAATATAACTAGATGGGTTGACGTTAGGCGTCGACCACTAATATAACTAGATGGGTTGACGTTAGGCGTCGACCACTAATATAACTAGATGGGATGACGTTAGGCGTCGACCACTAATATAACTAGATGGGATGACGTTAGGCGTCGACCACTAATATAACTAGATGGGATGACGTTAGGCGTCGACCACTAATATAACTAGATGGGATGACGTTAGGCGTCGACCACTAATATAACTAGATGGGATGACGTTAGGCGTCGACCACTAATATAACTAGATGGGTTGACGTTAGGCGTCGACCACTAATATAACTAGATGGGCTGACGTTAGGATGGGCTGACGTCGACCACTAATATAACTAGATGGGATGACGTTAGGCGTCGACCACTAATATAACTAGATGGGTTGACGTTATAACGATGGGTTGACCACTAATATAACTAGATGGGATGACGTTAGGCGTCGACCACTAATATAACTAGATGGGGTGACGTTAGGCGTCGACCACTAATATAACTAGATGGGTTGACGTTAGGCGTCGACCACTAATATAACTAGATGGGATGACGTTAGGCGTCGACCACTAATATAACTAGATGGGATGACGTTAGGCGTCGACCACTAATATAACTAGATGGGATGACGTTAGGCGTCGACCACTAATATAACTAGATGGGTTGACGTTAGGCGTCGACCACTAATATAACTAGATGGGATGACGTTAGGCGTCGACCACTAATATAACTAGATGGGATGACGTTAGGCGTCGACCACTAATATAACTAGATGGGATGACGTTAGGCGTCGACCACTAATATAACTAGATGGGTTGACGTTAGGCGTCGACCACTAATATAACTAGATGGGGTGACGTTAGGCGTCGACCACTAATATAACTAGATGGGTTGACGTTAGGCGTCGACCACTAATATAACTAGATGGGATGACGTTAGGCGTCGACCACTAATATAACTAGATGGGTTGACGTTAGGCGTCGACCACTAATATAACTAGATGGGTTGACGTTAGGCGTCGACCACTAATATAACTAGATGGGATGACGTTAGGCGTCGACCACTAATATAACTAGATGGGGTGACGTTAGCGTTAACTAGATGGGCGTTAGATGGGCGACGTTAGGCGTCGACCACTAATATAACTAGATGGGGTGACGTTAGGGGTCGACCACTAATATAACTAGATGGGTTGACGTTAGGCGTCGACCACTAATATAACTAGATGGGATGACGTTAGGCGTCGACCACTAATATAACTAGATGGGTTGACGTTAGGCGTCGACCCCTAATATAACTAGATGGGTTGACGTTAGGCGTCGACCACTAATATAACTAGATGGGATGACGTTAGGCGTCGACCACTAATATAACTAGATGGGATGACGTTAGGCGTCGACCACTAATATAACTAGATGGGTTGACGTTAGGCGTCGACCACTAATATAACTAGATGGGTTGACGTTAGGCGTCGACCACTAATATAACTAGATGGGATGACGTTAGGCGTCGACCACTAATATAACTAGATGGGCTGACGTTAGGCGTCGACCACTAATATAACTAGATGGGTTGACGTTAGGCGTCGACCACTAATATAACTAGATGGGGTGACGTTAGGCGTCGACCACTAATATAACTAGATGGGATGACGTTAGGCGTCGACCACTAATATAACTAGATGGGTTGACGTTAGGCGTCGACCACTAATATAACTAGATGGGTTGACGTTAGGGGTCGACCACTAATATAACTAGATGGGATGACGTTAGGCGTCGACCACTAATATAACTAGATGGGATGACGTTAGGCGTCGACCACTAATATAACTAGATGGGATGACGTTAGGCGTCGACCACTAATATAACTAGATGGGTTGACGTTAAGTGTCGACCACTAATATAACTAGATGGGATGACGTTAGGCGTCGACCACTAATATAACTAGATGGGTTGACGTTAGGCGTCGACCACTAATATAACTAGATGGGTTGACGTTAGGCGTCGACCACTAATATAACTAGATGGGATGACGTTAGGCGTCGACCACTAATATAACTAGATGGGCTGACGTTAGGCGTCGACCACTAATATAACTAGATGGGATGACGTTAGGCGTCGACCACTAATATAACTAGATGGGATGACGTTAGGCGTCGACCACTAATATAACTAGATGGGCTGACGTTAGGCGTCGACCACTAATATAACTAGATGGGCAGACGTTAGGCGTCGACCACTAATATAACTAGATGGGGTGACGTTAGGCGTCGACCACTAATATAACTAGATGGGTTGACGTTAGGCGTCGACCACTAATATAACTAGATGGGATGACGTTAGGCGTCGACCACTAATATAACTAGATGGGATGACGTTAGGCGTCGACCACTAATATAACTAGATGGGTTGACTTTAGGCGTCGACCACTAATATAACTAGATGGGATGACGTTAGGCGTCGACCACTAATATAACTAGATGGGTTGACGTTAGGAGTCGACCACTAATATAACTAGATGGGATGACGTTAGGCGTCGACCACTAATATAACTAGATGGGATGACGTTAGGCGTCGACCACTAATATAACTAGATGGGTTGACGTTAGGCGTCGACCACTAATATAACTAGATGGGATGACGTTAGGCGTCGACCACTAATATAACTAGATGGGTTGACGTTAGGCGTCGACCACTAATATAACTAGATGGGATGACGTTAGGCGTCGACCACTAATATAACTAGATGGGTTGACGATGGGATACGTTAGAGCGTCGACCACTAATATAACTAGATGGGATGACGTTAGGCGTCGACCACTAATATAACTAGATGGGGTGACGTTAGGCGTCGACCACTAATATAACTAGATGGGATGACGTTAGGAGTCGACCACTAATATAACTAGATGGGTTGACGTTAGGCGTCGACCACTAATATAACTAGATGGGATGACGTTAGGCGTCGACCACTAATATAACTAGATGGGTTGACGTTAGGCGTCGACCACTAATATAACTAGATGGGCTGACGTTAGGCGTCGACCACTAATATAACTAGATGGGATGACGTTAGGCGTCGACCACTAATATAACTAGATGGGATGACGTTAGGCGTCGACCACTAATATAACTAGATGGGATGACGTTAGGCGTCGACCACTAATATAACTAGATGGGATGACGTTAGGCGTCGACCCCTAATATAACTAGATGGGATGACGTTAGGCGTCGACCACTAATATAACTAGATGGGATGACGTTAGGCGTCTACCACTAATATAACTAGATGGGCTGACGTTAGGCGTCGACCACTAATATAACTAGATGGGGTGACGTTAGGCGTCGACCACTAATATAACTAGATGGGCTGACGTTAGGCGTCGACCACTAATATAACTAGATGGGTTGACGTTAGGCGTCGACCACTAATATAACTAGATGGGTTGACGTTAGGCGTCGACCACTAATATAACTAGATGGGTTGACGTTAGTGTCAACCCCTAATATAGCTAGATGGGAGGATGTTAAGGGTCGACCCCCTAATATAGCTAGATGGGATGACGTTAGTGTCGACCCCCCTAATATAGCTAGATGGGCTGACGTTAGTCAGGTAGAAGACGGGTGTCCCCTCTCTCTGGCCGGTCTCACCATCAGGTAGAAGACGGGTGTCCCCTCTCTCTGTTCGGTCTCACAGGAGGAAAGGCCATCAGGTAGAAGACGGGTGTCCCCTCTCTCTGGTCGGTCTCACCATCAGGTAGAAGACGGGTGTCCCCTCTCTCTGGTCGGTCTCACAGGAGGAAAGGCCATCAGGTCCTTCATAGGTCCTTCTGTGGCTCAGTTGGTAGAGCATGGCGCTTGTAACGCCAGGGTAGTGGGTTCGATTCCCGGGACCACCCATACGTAGAATGTATGCACACATGACTGTAAGTCGCTTTGGATAAAAGCGTCAGCTAAATGGCATATATTATTATATTATCAGGTAGAAGACGGGTGTCCCCTCTCTCTGGTCGGTCTCACAGGAGGAAAGGCCATCAGGTAGAAGACGGGTGTCCCCTCTCTCTGGTCGGTCTCACCATCAGGTAGAAGACGGGTGTCCCCTCTCTCTGGTCGGTCTCACCATCAGGTAGAAGACGGGTGTCCCCTCTCTCTGGTCGGTCTCACCATCAGGTAGAAGACGGGTGTCCCCTCTCTCTGGTCGGTCTCACCATCAGGTAGAAGACGGGTGTCCCCTCTCTCTGGCCGGTCTCACCATCAGGTAGAAGACGGGTGTCCCCTCTCTCTGGCCGGTCTCACCGGAGGAAAGGCCATCAGGTGGAAGACGGGTGTCCCCTCTCTCTGGCCGGTCTCACCATCAGGTAGAAGACGGGTGTCCCCTCTCTCTGGTCGGTCTCACCGGAGGAAAGGCCATCAGGTGGAAGACGGGTGTCCCCTCTCTCTGGCCGGTCTCACCTTCAGGTAGAAGACGGGTGTCCCCTCTCTCTGGTCGGTCTCACCATCAGGTAGAAGACGGGTGTCCCCTCTCTCTGGCCGGACGGGTGTCCCTCTCACCAGGAGGAAAGGCCATCAGGTGGAAGACGGGTGTCCCCTCTCTCTGGCCGGTCTCACCATCAGGTAGAAGACGGGTGTCCCCTCTCTCTGGTCGGTCTCACCATCAGGTAGAAGACGGGTGTCCCCTCTCTCTGGCCGGTCTCACCATCAGGTAGAAGACGGGTGTCCCCTCTCTCTGGTCTGTCTCACCATCAGGTAGAAGACGGGTGTCCCCTCTCTCTGGTCGGTCTCACCATCAGGTAGAAGACGGGTGTCCCCTCTCTCTGGCCGGTCTCACCATCAGGTAGAAGACGGGTGTCCCCTCTCTCTGGTCGGTCTCACAGGAGGAAAGGCCATCAGGTAGAAGACGGGTGTCCCCTCTCTCTGGTCGGTCTCACAGGAGGAAAGGCCATCAGGTAGAAGACGGGTGTCCCCTCTCTCTGGTCGGTCTCACCATGAGGTAGAAGACGGGTGTCCCCTCTCTCTGGTCGGTCTCACCATCAGGTAGAAGACGGGTGTCCCCTCTCTCTGGCCGGTCTCACAGGAGGAAAGGCCATCAGGTAGAAGACGGGTGTCCCCTCTCTCTGGTCGGTCTCACCATCAGGTAGAAGACGGGTGTCCCCTCTCTCTGGTCGGTCTCACAGGAGGAAAGGCCATCAGGTAGAAGACGGGTGTCCCCTCTCTCTGGTCGGTCTCACAGGAGGAAAGGCCATCAGGTAGAAGACGGGTGTCCCCTCTCTCTGGTCGGTCTCACCATCAGGTAGAAGACGGGTGTCCCCTCTCTCTGGTCGGTCTCACCATCAGGTAGAAGACGGGTGTCCCCTCTCTCTGGCCGGTCTCACCATCAGGTAGAAGACGGGTGTCCCCTCTCTCTGGCCGGTCTCACCGGAGGAAAGGCCATCAGGTGGAAGACGGGTGTCCCCTCTCTCTGGCCGGTCTCACCATCAGGTAGAAGACGGGTGTCCCCTCTCTCTGGTCGGTCTCACCGGAGGAAAGGCCATCAGGTGGAAGACGGGTGTCCCCTCTCTCTGGCCGGTCTCACCATCAGGTAGAAGACGGGTGTCCCCTCTCTCTGGCCGGTCTCACCGGAGGAAAGGCCATCAGGTGGAAGACGGGTGTCCCCTCTCTCTGGTCGGTCTCACAGGAGGAAAGGCCATCAGGTAGAAGACGGGTGTCCCCTCTCTCTGGTCGGTCTCACAGGAGGAAAGGCCATCAGGTGGAAGACGGGTGTCCCCTCTCTCTGGCCGGTCTCACCATCAGGTAGAAGACGGGTGTCCCCTCTCTCTGGTCGGTCTCACCGGAGGAAAGGCCATCAGGTGGAAGACGGGTGTCCCCTCTCTCTGGCCGGTCTCACCATCAGGTAGAAGACGGGTGTCCCCTCTCTCTGGCCGGTCTCACCGGAGGAAAGGCCATCAGGTGGAAGACGGGTGTCCCCTCTCTCTGGTCGGTCTCACAGGAGGAAAGGCCATCAGGTAGAAGACGGGTGTCCCCTCTCTCTGGTCGGTCTCACAGGAGGAAAGGCCATCAGGTAGAAGACGGGTGTCCCCTCTCTCTGGTCGGTCTCACCATCAGGTAGAAGACGGGTGTCCCCTCTCTCTGGTCGGTCTCACCATCAGGTAGAAGACGGGTGTCCCCTCTCTCTGGCCGGTCTCACCATCAGGTAGAAGACGGGTGTCCCCTCTCTCTGGCCGGTCTCACCATCAGGTAGAAGACGGGTGTCCCCTCTCTCTGGTCGGTCTCACCATCAGGTAGAAGACGGGTGTCCCCTCTCTCTGTTCGGTCTCACAGGAGGAAAGGCCATCAGGTAGAAGACGGGTGTCCCCTCTCTCTGGTCGGTCTCACCATCAGGTAGAAGACGGGTGTCCCCTCTCTCTGGCCGGTCTCACCATCAGGTAGAAGACGGGTGTCCCCTCTCTCTGGTCGGTCTCACCATCAGGTAGAAGACGGGTGTCCCCTCTCTCTGGCCGGTCTCACCATCAGGTAGAAGACGGGTGTCCCCTCTCTCTGGTCGGTCTCACCATCAGGTAGAAGACGGGTGTCCCCTCTCTCTGTTCGGTCTCACCATCAGGTAGAAGACGGGTGTCCCCTCTCTCTGTTCGGTCTCACAGGAGGAAAGGCCATCAGGTAGAAGATGGGTGTCCCCTCTCTCTGGTCGGTCTCACCATCAGGTAGAAGACGGGTGTCCCCTCTCTCTGGTCGGTCTCACAGGAGGAAAGGCCATCAGGTAGAAGACGGGTGTCCCCTCTCTCTGGTCGGTCTCACCATCAGGTAGAAGACGGGTGTCCCCTCTCTCTGGCCGGTCTCACCGGAGGAAAGGCCATCAGGTGGAAGACGGGTGTCCCCTCTCTCTGGCCGGTCTCACCATCAGGTAGAAGACGGGTGTCCCCTCTCTCTGGTCGGTCTCACCGGAGGAAAGGCCATCAGGTGGAAGACGGGTGTCCCCTCTCTCTGGCCGGTCTCACCATCAGGTAGAAGACGGGTGTCCCCTCTCTCTGGCCGGTCTCACCGGAGGAAAGGCCATCAGGTGGAAGACGGGTGTCCCCTCTCTCTGGCCGGTCTCACCATCAGGTAGAAGACGGGTGTCCCCTCTCTCTGGTCGGTCTCACCATCAGGTAGAAGACGGGTGTCCCCTCTCTCTGGCCTCACCATCAGGTAGAAGACGGGTGTCTCTCTCTGGTCGGTCTCACCATCAGGTAGAAGACGGGTGTCCCCTCTCTCTGGTCTGTCTCACCATCAGGTAGAAGACGGGTGTCCCCTCTCTCTGGTCGGTCTCACCATCAGGTAGAAGACGGGTGTCCCCTCTCTCTGGCCGGTCTCACCATCAGGTAGAAGACGGGTGTCCCCTCTCTCTGGTCGGTCTCACAGGAGGAAAGGCCATCAGGTAGAAGACGGGTGTCCCCTCTCTCTGGTCGGTCTCACCATCAGGTAGAAGACGGGTGTCCCCTCTCTCTGGTCGGTCTCAGGAGGAAAGGCCATCAGGTAGAAGACGGGTGTCCCCTCTCTCTGGTCGGTCTCACAGGAGGAAAGGCCATCAGGTAGAAGACGGGTGTCCCCTCTCTCTGGTCGGTCTCACCATCAGGTAGAAGACGGGTGTCCCCTCTCTCTGGTCGGTCTCACCATCAGGTAGAAGACGGGTGTCCCCTCTCTCTGGTCGGTCTCACCATCAGGTAGAAGACGGGTGTCCCCTCTCTCTGGCCGGTCTCACCATCAGGTAGAAGACGGGTGTCCCCTCTCTCTGGTCGGTCTCACCATCAGGTAGAAGACGGGTGTCCCCTCTCTCTGTTCGGTCTCACAGGAGGAAAGGCCATCAGGTAGAAGACGGGTGTCCCCTCTCTCTGGTCGGTCTCACCATCAGGTAGAAGACGGGTGTCCCCTCTCTCTGGCCGGTCTCACCATCAGGTAGAAGACGGGTGTCCCCTCTCTCTGGTCGGTCTCACCATCAGGTAGAAGACGGGTGTCCCCTCTCTCTGTTCGGTCTCACAGGAGGAAAGGCCATCAGGTAGAAGACGGGTGTCCCCTCTCTCTGGTCGGTCTCACCATCAGGTAGAAGACGGGTGTCCCCTCTCTCTGGTCGGTCTCACAGGAGGAAAGGCCATCAGGTAGAAGACGGGTGTCCCCTCTCTCTGGTCGGTCTCACCATCAGGTAGAAGACGGGTGTCCCCTCTCTCTGGTCGGTCTCACCATCAGGTAGAAGACGGGTGTCCCCTCTCTCTGGCCGGTCTCACCGGAGGAAAGGCCATCAGGTGGAAGACGGGTGTCCCCTCTCTCTGGCCGGTCGCACCATCAGGTAGAAGACGGGTGTCCCCTCTCTCTGGTCGGTCTCACCGGAGGAAAGGCCATCAGGTGGAAGACGGGTGTCCCCTCTCTCTGGCCGGTCTCACCATCAGGTAGAAGACGGGTGTCCCCTCTCTCTGGCCGGTCTCACCGGAGGAAAGGCCATCAGGTGGAAGACGGGTGTCCCCTCTCTCTGGCCGGTCTCACCATCAGGTAGAAGACGGGTGTCCCCTCTCTCTGGTCGGTCTCACCATCAGGTAGAAGACGGGTGTCCCCTCTCTCTGGCCGGTCTCACCATCAGGTAGAAGACGGGTGTCCCCTCTCTCTGGTCTGTCTCACCATCAGGTAGAAGACGGGTGTCCCCTCTCTCTGGTCGGTCTCACCATCAGGTAGAAGACGGGTGTCCCCTCTCTCTGGCCGGTCTCACCATCAGGTAGAAGACGGGTGTCCCCTCTCTCTGGTCGGTCTCACAGGAGGAAAGGCCATCAGGTAGAAGACGGGTGTCCCCTCTCTCTGGTCGGTCTCACCATCAGATAGAAGACGGGTGTCCCCTCTCTGGTCGGTCTCACAGGAGGAAACGGCCATCAGGTAGAAGACGGGTGTCCCCTCTCTCTGGTCGGTCTCACCAGGAGGAAAGGGTGTCCATCAGGTAGAAGACGGGTGTCCCCTCTCTCTGGTCGGTCTCACCATCAGGTAGAAGACGGGTGTCCCCTCTCTCTGGTCGGTCTCACCATCAGGTAGAAGACGGGTGTCCCCTCTCTCTGGTCGGTCTCACCATCAGGTAGAAGACGGGTGTCCCCTCTCTCTGGCCGGTCTCACCATCAGGTAGAAGACGGGTGTCCCCTCTCTCTGGTCGGTCTCACCATCAGGTAGAAGACGGGTGTCCCCTCTCTCTGGTCGGTCTCACAGGAGGAAAGGCCATCAGGTAGAAGACGGGTGTCCCCTCTCTCTGGTCGGTCTCACCATCAGGTAGAAGACGGGTGTCCCCTCTCTCTGGCCGGTCTCTCAGGAGGAAAGGCCATCAGGTAGAAGACGGGTGTCCCCTCTCTGGTCGGTCTCACCATCAGGTAGAAGACGGGTGTCCCCTCCTCTCTGTTCGGTCTCACAGGAGGAAAGGCCATCAGGTAGAAGACGGGTGTCCCCTCTCTCTGGTCGGTCTCACCATCAGGTAGAAGACGGGTGTCCCCTCTCTCTGGTCGGTCTCACAGGAGGAAAGGCCATCAGGTAGAAGACGGGTGTCCCCTCTCTCTGGTCGGTCTCACCATCAGGTAGAAGACGGGTGTCCCCTCTCTCTGGTCGGTCTCACCATCAGGTAGAAGACGGGTGTCCCCTCTCTCTGGCCGGTCTCACAGGAGGAAAGGCCATCAGGTGGAAGACGGGTGTCCCTCTCTCTGGTCGGTCTCACCATCAGGTAGAAGACGGGTGTCCCCTCTCTCTGGTCGGTCTCACCGGAGGAAAGGCCATCAGGTGGAAGACGGGTGTCCCCTCTCTCTGGCCGGTCTCACCATCAGGTAGAAGACGGGTGTCCCCTCTCTGGCCGGTCTCACCGGAGGAAAGGCCATCAGGTGGAAGACGGGTGTCCCCTCTCTCTGGCCGGTCTCACCATCAGGTAGAAGACGGGTGTCCCCTCTCTCTGGTCGGTCTCACCATCAGGTAGAAGACGGGTGTCCCCTCTCTCTGGCCGGTCTCACCATCAGGTAGGAAGAGGCCATCAGGTAGAAGACGGGTGTCCCCTCTCTCTGGTCGGTCTCACCATCAGGTAGAAGACGGGTGTCCCCTCTCTCTGGTCAGTCTCACCATCAGGTAGAAGACGGGTGTCCCCTCTCTCTGGCCGGTCTCACCATCAGGTAGAAGACGGGTGTCCCCTCTCTCTGGTCGGTCTCACAGGAGGAAAGGCCATCAGGTAGAAGACGGGTGTCCCCTCTCTCTGGTCGGTCTCACAGGAGGAAAGGCCATCAGGTAGAAGACGGGTGTCCCCTCTCTCTGGTCGGTCTCACCATCAGGTAGAAGACGGGTGTCCCCTCTCTCTGGTCGGTCTCACCATCAGGTAGAAGACGGGTGTCCCCTCTCTCTGGCCGGTCTCACCATCAGGTAGAAGACGGGTGTCCCCTCTCTCTGGCCGGTCTCACCATCAGGTAGAAGACGGGTGTCCCCTCTCTCTGGTCGGTCTCACCATCAGGTAGAAGACGGGTGTCCCCTCTCTCTGTTCGGTCTCACAGGAGGAAAGGCCATCAGGTAGAAGACGGGTGTCCCCTCTCTCTGGTCGGTCTCACCATCAGGTAGAAGACGGGTGTCCCCTCTCTCTGGTCGGTCTCACAGGAGGAAAGGCCATCAGGTAGAAGACGGGTGTCCCCTCTCTCTGGTCGGTCTCACCATCAGGTAGAAGACGGGTGTCCCCTCTCTCTGGTCGGTCTCACCATCAGGTAGAAGACGGGTGTCCCCTCTCTCTGTTCGGTATCACCATCAGGTAGAAGACGGGTGTCCCCTCTCTCTGGTCGGTCTCACCGGAGGAAAGGCCATCAGGTGGAAGACGGGTGTCCCCTCCCTCTGGTCGGTCTCACCATCAGGTAGAATACGGGTGTACCCTCTCTCTGGCCGGTCTCACCATCAGGTGGAAGACGGGTGTCCCCTCTCTCTGGCCGGTCTCACCATCAGGTGGAAGACGGGTGTCCCCTCTCTCTGGTCGGTCTCACCGGAGGAAAGGCCATCAGATGGAAGACGGGTGTCCCCTCTCTTTGGTCGGTCTCACCATCAGGTAGAAGACGGGTGTCCCCTCTCTCTGGTCGGTCTCACCATCAGGTGGAAGACGGGTGTCCCCTCTCTCTGGTCGGTCTCACCATCAGGTAGAAGACGGGTGTCCCCTCTCTCTGGCCGGTCTCACCATCAGGTAGAAGACGGGTGTCCCCTCTCTCTGGCCGGTCTCACCATCAGGTAGAAGACGGGTGTCCCCTCTCTCTGGTCGGTCTCACCATCAGGTAGAAGACGGGTGTCCCCTCTCTCTGGTCGGTCTCACCATCAGGTAGAAGACGGGTGTCCCCTCTCTCTGGTCGGTCTCACCATCAGGTAGAAGACGGGTGTCCCCTCTCTCTGGTCGGTCTCACCATCAGGTAGAAGACGGGTGTCCCCTCTCTCTGGTCGGTCTCACAGGAGGAAAGGCCATCAGGTAGAAGACGGGTGTCCCCTCTCTCTGGTCGGTCTCACCATCAGGTAGAAGACGGGTGTCCCCTCTCTCTGGTCGGTCTCACCATCAGGTAGAAGACGGGTGTCCCCTCTCTCTGGTCGGTCTCACCATCAGGTAGAAGACGGGTGTCCCCTCTCTCTGGTCGGTCTCACCATCAGGTAGAAGACGGGTGTCCCCTCTCTCTGGCCGGTCTCACCATCAGGTAGAAGACGGGTGTCCCCTCTCTCTGGTCGGTCTTACAGGAGGAAAGGCCATCAGGTAGAAGACGGGTGTCCCCTCTCTCTGGTCGGTCTCACCATCAGGTAGAAGACGGGTGTCCCCTCTCTCTGGTCGGTCTCACAGGAGGAAAGGCCATCAGGTAGAAGACGGGTGTCCCCTCTCTCTGGTCGGTCTCACCATCAGGTAGAAGACGGGTGTCCCCTCTCTCTGGTCGGTCTCACCATCAGGTAGAAGACGGGTGTCCCCTCTCTCTGGTCGGTCTTACAGGAGGAAAGGCCATCAGGTAGAAGACGGGTGTCCCCTCTCTCTGGTCGGTCTCACCATCAGGTAGAAGACGGGTGTCCCCTCTCTCTGGTCGGTCTCACCATCAGGTAGAAGACGGGTGTCCCCTCTCTCTGGTCGGTCTCACCATCAGGTAGAAGACGGGTGTCCCCTCTCTCTGGTCGGTCTCACCATCAGGTAGAAGACGGGTGTCCCCTCTCTCTGGTCGGTCTCACCATCAGGTAGAAGACGGGTGTCCCCTCTCTCTGGTCGGTCTCACCATCAGGTAGAAGACGGGTGTCCCCTCTCTCTGGTCGGTCTCACCATCAGGTAGAAGACGGGTGTCCCCTCTCTCTGGTCGGTCTTACCATCAGATAGAAGACGGGTGTCCCCTCTCTCTGGTCGGTCTTACAGGTCTCAAGGCCATCAGGTAGAAGACGGGTGTCCCCTCTCTCTGGTCGGTCTCACCATCAGGTAGAAGACGGGTGTCCCCTCTCTCTGGTCGGTCTCACCATCAGGTAGAAGACGGGTGTCCCCTCTCTCTGGTCGGTCTCACCATCAGGTAGAAGACGGGTGTCCCCTCTCTCTGGTCGGTCTCACCATCAGGTAGAAGACGGGTGTCCCCTCTCTCTGGTCGGTCTTACCATCAGGTAGAAGACGGGTGTCCCCTCTCTCTGGTCGGTCTCACCATCAGGTAGAAGACGGGTGTCCCCTCTCTCTGGCCGGTCTCACCGGAGGAAAGGAGAGAGCAGGGACCGTGAGAGGTGGACCATCTGCTGCTGTCTCCCTCCCACTGAGACAAATGCTGTGTTCAAAACAACTTGGAACTCGGAAATCTCTGACTTACGATTTCAGTGCATTGAATACAACTGGAAACTCAACTGGAAACACAACTGGAAACTCAACTGATTTGACCTTGTCCCCCCCCCCCCCCACCATGATTTGACCTTGTCCCCCCCATCATGATTTGACCTTGTCCCCCTCCCCCCACACCATGATTTGACCTTGTCCCCCACACATCATGATTTGACCTTGTCCCCCCACATCATGATTTGACCTTGTCCTCCCCACATCTTGATTTGACCTTGTCCCCCCACATTATGATTTGACCTTGTCCCCCCATCATGATTTGACCTTGTCCCCCCACACCATGATTTGACCTTGTCCCCCCCACATCATGATTTGACCTTGTCCCCCCACATCATGATTTGACCTTGTCCCCCCACATCATGATTTGACCTTGACCCCCCCACACCATGATTTGACCTTGTCCTCCCCACATCATGATTTGACCTTGTCCCCCCACATTATGATTTGACCTTGCCCCCCCACCATGATTTGACCTTGTCCCCCCCACATCATGATTTGACCTTGTCCCCCCCACATCATGATTTGACCTTGTCCCCCCCCCACATCATGATTTGACCTTGTCCTCCCCACATCATGAGTTGACCGTGTCCCCCACATCATGATTTGACCTTGTCCTCCCCACATCATGATTTGACCTTGTCCCCCCACATCATGATTTGACCTTGTACCCCCCACATCATGATTTGACCTTGTCCTCCCCACATCATGATTTGACCTTGTACCCCCACATCATGATTTGACCTTGTCCCCCCACATCATGATTTGACCTTGTCCCCCCACCATGATTTGACCTTGTCCCCCCACATCATGATTTGACCTTGTCCCCCCCACATCATGATTTGACCTTGTCCCCCCACATCATGATTTGACCTTGTTCCCCCCATCATGATTTGACCTTGTCCCCCACATCATGACTTGACCTTGTCCCCCCACATCATGATTTGACCTTGTCCCCCCACATCATGATTTGACCTTGTCCCCCCATCATGATTTGACCTTGTCCCCCCACATCATGATTTGACCATGCCCCCCCACATCATGACTTGACCTTGCCCCCCACATCATGATTTTACCTTGCCCCCCTTTCCCCCCACATCATGACTTGACCTTGCCCCCCACATCATGATTTGACCTTGCCCCCATCATGATTTGACCGTGTCCCCCCACATCATGATTTGACCTTGCCCCCCCCCACATCATGATTTGACCTCGCCCCCCACATCATGATTTGACCTTGCCCCCCACATCATGATTTGACCGTGTCCCCCCACATCATGATTTGACCTTGTCCCCCCACCATGATTTGACCTTGTCCCCCCACATCATGATTTGACCTTGTCCCACATCATGATTTGACCTTGTCCCCCCACATCATGATTTGACCTTGTTCCCCCATCATGATTTGACCTTGTCCCCCCACATCATGACTTGACCTTGTCCCCCCACATCATGATTTGACCTTGTTCCCCCCCATCATGATTTGACCTTGTCCCCCCACATCATGATTTGACCATGCCCCCCACATCATGACTTGACCTTGCCCCCCACATCATGATTTGACCATGCCCCCCACATCATGATTTGACCTTGTCCCCCCCCCCACATCATGATTTGACCTTGTCCCCCCACATCATGATTTGACCATGCCCCCCACATCATGACTTGACCTTGCCCCCCACATCATGACTTGAACTTGCCCCCCCCACATCATGATTTGACCTTGCCCCCCACATCATGATTTGACCTTGCCCCCCACATCATGATTTGACCTTGCCCCCCACATCATGATTTGACCTTGCCCCCCACATCATGATTTGACCTTGCCCCCCCACATCATGATTTGACCATGCCCCCCACATCATGATTTGACCTTGCCCCCCACATCATGATTTGACCTTGCCCCCCACCCACGTCATGATTCGTACCCCCAGAGCCGCCAGTTGTCTTGAAACCATCAGATACCATAAATCCAGTACAATAAGAAGGATAATCATTTCAGAGTTTCTGCTCAGCAAGTGCTACAGGACTGATCTATTTTCTTATCAAAGCTTGAGTTGGGAGACGTAATATGGTGTGAGAACAATACAGCCAGATCAACAGCCATAGAGACAATATGCTGTGAAAATTGAACTTTTTATTAGGTCAATGTTACATTTTTTAAAATAAACATTGTGGCGGTTGAGCTCGGCTTTTGCCAAAGTGTTCTTGACTCCGAAAAGGTTGGTGCCCATTGCGTCGGGGTATAACGCTAGCAAAACCAAGTTCAAGGTAGTCCCTTCGTTTCCGGTTTCTTCCGTTTGGCGCCTAATGAATAAAGGTCTACTTGATTACCAGAGTGTCCCCCCCAAAAAATGGCACCCTATTCCCTAAAATAGTGCACTACTTTTGACCAGAGCCCATAGGGAATAGGGGGGGCCATATGGGACAGCCCCGCTGTTAGAACCTGGGCTGGTATAAGGCGACGCGGCCACTGAGACAGCCTGACGCCAGCTGGCAGTGGGTTGGGGAGAACTTGGTGGTGAGGACCACATCACTGTGGGAGTAGATGGACCGCACCTCTCGGAGACAGCTGGTCAGGACGGGAAGGCAGTCAGACAGTTCCATACAGTTCTCGTCGAAGGACAGCAGTCGTACTCCGTACCTGCTGGGACAACACTTGATTACAAAAGTGGAACACTGTGTCCGTGCTCCAAATAGACCCTGTCAGAGCCCTCTGATAGGCTAAGCAATATGACAATAAGCGCATCTTGCCCTCTGATAGGCTAAGCAATATGACAATAAGCGCACCTTGCCCTCTGATAGGCTAAGCAATATGTCATAGTAGATGGCAGATGTCAGATGTCATAATACTCTCTACCCATAGGGGGAGCAGATGTCATAATACTCTCTACCTATAGGGGGAGCAGATGTCATAATACTCTCTACCCATAGGGGGAGCAGATGTCATAATACTCTCTACCCATAGGGGGAGCAGATGTCATAATACTCTCTACCCATAGGGGGAGCAGATGTCATAATACTCCCTACCTATAGGGGGAGCAGATGTCATAATACTCTCTACCTATAGGGGGAGCAGATGTCATAATACTCTCTACCTATAGGGGAGCAGATGTCATAATACTCTCTACCCATAGGGGGAGCAGATGTCATAATACTCTCTACCCATAGGGGGAGCAGATGTCATAATACTCCCTACCTATAGAGGGGAGCAGATGTCATAATACTCCCTACCTATAGGGGAGCAGATGTCATAATACTCCCTACCTATAGGGGAGCAGATGTCATAATACTCCCTACCCGTAGGGGATGTCATAATACTCTCTACCCATAGGGGGAGCAGATGTCATAATACTCCCTACCTATAGGGGGAGCAGATGTCATAATACTCCCTACCCATAGGGGGAGCAGATGTCATAATACTCTCTACCCATAGGGGGAGCAGATGTCATAATACTCCTACCCATAGGGGGAGCAGATGTCATAATACTCCCTACCCATAGGGGGAGCAGATGTCATAATACTCCCTACCCATAGGGGGAGCAGATGTCATAATACTCTCTACCCATAGGGGAGCAGATGTCATAATACTCCCTACCCGTAGGGGCAGATGTCATAATACTCCCTACCCGTAGGGGAGCAGATGTCATAATACTCCTACCCATAGGGGAGCAGATGTCATAATACTCTACCTATAGGGGGAGCAGATGTCATAATACTCCCTACCCGTAGGGGAGCAGATGTCATAATACTCCCTACCCGTAGGGGGAGCAGATGTCAAACTCTCTACCTGTAGGGGGAGCAGATGTCATAATACTCTCTACCTATAGGGGAGCAGATGTCATAATACTCCCTACCCGTAGGGGGGAGCAGATGTCATAATACTCTCTACCTATAGGGGGAGCAGATGTCATAATACTCCCTACCCATAGGGGGAGCAGATGTCATAATACTCTCTACCCATAGGGGGAGCAGATGTCATAATACTCCCTACCCATAGGGGGAGCAGATGTCATAATACTCTCTACCTATAGGGGGAGCAGATGTCATAATACTCTCTACCCATAGGGGGAGCAGATGTCATAATACTCTCTACCTATAGGGGGAGCAGATGTCATAATACTCTCTACCCATAGGGGGAGCAGATGTCATAATACTCTCTACCCATAGGGGGAGCAGATGTCATAATACTCTCTACCCATAGGGGGAGCAGATGTCATAATACTCTCTACCTATAGGGGGAGCAGATGTCATAATACTCTCTACCCATAGGGGGAGCAGATGTCATAATACTCTCTACCCATAGGGGGAGCAGATGTCATAATACTCTCTACCTATAGGGGAGCTGTCATAATACTCTCTACCCATAGGGGGAGCAGATGTCATAATACTCTCTACCTATAGGGGGAGCAGATGTCATAATACTCACGCGTAGGGGAGCAGATGTCAATACTCTCTACCTATAGGGGGAGCAGATGTCATAATACTCTCTACCCATAGGGGAGCAGATGTCATAATACTCTACCTATAGGGGAGCAGATGTCATAATACTCTACCTATAGGGGAGCCTCTACCTATAGGGGGCAGATTTCATAATACTCCCTACCCGTCAGATGTCATATACTCTCTACCCATAGGGGGAGCAGATGTCATAATACTCTCTACCTATAGGGGAGCAGATGTCATAATACTCCCTACCCGTAGGGGAGCAGATGTCATAATACTCCCTACCCGTAGGGGAGCAGATGTCATACTCTACCTGTAGGGGGAGCAGATGTCATAATACTCTCTACCTATAGGGGGAGCAGATGTCATAATACTCCCTACCCATAGGGGGAGCAGATGTCATAATACTCTCTACCTATAGGGGGAGCAGATGTCATAATACTCCCTACCCATAGGGGGAGCAGATGTCATAATACTCTCTACCCATAGGGGGAGCAGATGTCATAATACTCTCTACCTATAGGGGGAGCAGATGTCATAATACTCTCTACCCATAGGGGGAGCAGATGTCATAATACTCTCTACCCATAGGGGGAGCAGATGTCATAATACTCTCTACCTATAGGGGGAGCAGATGTCATAATACTCTCTACCCATAGGGGGAGCAGATGTCATAATACTCTACCTGTAGGGGGAGCAGATGTCATAATACTCTCTACCCGTAGGGGAGCAGATGTCATAATACTCTCTACCTATAGGGGAGCAGATTTCATAATACTCTCTATAGGGGAGCAGATGTCATAATACTCTCTACCTATAGGGGAGCAGATGTCATAATACTCCCTACCCGTCAGATTTCATAATACCCCTATAGGGGAGCATAATACTCCCTACCCATAGGGGAGCAGATGTCATAATACTCCCTACCCATAGGGGAGCAGATGTCATAATACCCCTACCCATAGGGGAGCAGATGTCATAATACTCCTACCCGTAGGGGAGCAGATGTCATAATACTACCCGTAGGGGGAGCAGATGTCATAATACTCCCTACCTATAGGGGAGCAGATGTCATAATACTCCCTACCCATAGGGGAGCAGATGTCATAATACCACCCGTAGGGGAGCAGATGTCATAATACTCTCTACCCATAGGGGCAGATGTCATAATACTCTCTACCTATAGGGGAGCAGATGTCATAATACTCTCTACCCATAGGGGGAGCAGATGTCATAATACTCTCTACCTATAGGGAGCAGATGTCATAATACTCTCTACCCATAGGGAGCAAATGTCATAATACTCTCTACCTATAGAGCAGATGTCATAATACTCCCTACCCATAGGGGAGCAGATGTCATAATACTCTCTACCCATGTCATAATACTCCCTACCCGGGGGAGCAGATGTCATAATACTCTCCTACCTATAGGGGAGCAGATGTCATAATACTCTCTACCCATACGGGGATGTCATAATACTCCCTACCTGTAGGGAAGCAGATGTCATAATACTCTCTACCCGTAGGGGAGCAGATGTCATAATACTCCTACCCATAGGGGGAGCAGATGTCATAATACTCTCTACCCGTAGGGGAGCAGATGTCATAATACTCTCTACCCATAGGGGAGCAGATGTCATAATACTCTCTACCTATAGGGGAGCAGACGTCATAATACTCTCTACCCATAGGGGGAGCAGATGTCATAATACTCTCTACCTATAGGGGAGCAGATGTCATAATACTCTCTACCTATAGGGGAGCAGATGTCATAATACTCCCTACCCGTAGGGGGAGCAGATGTCATAATACTCTCTACCCATAGGGGGAGCAGATGTCATAATACTCCCTACCCGTATGTCATAATACTCTCTACCTATAGGGGGAGCAGATGTCATAATACTCCTACCCGTAGGGGGAGCAGACGTCATAATACTCTCTACCCATAGGGGGAGCAGATGTCATAATACTCCCTACCCGTAGGGGGAGCAGATGTCATAATACTCTCTACCCATAGGGGAGCAGATGTCATAATACTCCCTACCCATAGGGGAGCAGATGTCATAATACTCCCTACCTACAGATGTCATAATAGGGGGAGCAGATGTCATAATACTCTCTACCCGTAGGGGGAGCAGGTGTCATAATACTCTACCTATAGGGGAGCAGATGTCATAATACTCCCTACCTATAGGGGGAGCAGATGTCATAATACTCTCTACCCGTAGGGGAGCAGATGTCATAATACTCCCTACCCATAGGGGAGCAGATGTCATAATACTCTCTACCTATAGGGGGAGTAGATGTCATAACTCTCTACCTATAGGGGAGCAGATGTCATAATACTCCCTACCCGTAGGGGAGCAGATGTCATAATACTCTACCTATAGGGGAGCAGATGTCATAATACTCTCTACCCATAGGGGGAGCAGATGTCATAATACTCTCTACCCATAGGGGAGCAGATGTCATAATACTCTCTACCCATAGGGGGAGCAGATGTCATAATACTCTCTACCCATAGGGGGAGCAGATGTCATAATACTCTCTACCCATAGGGGGAGCAGATGTCATAATACTCTCTACCCATAGGGGGAGCAGATGTCATAATACTCTCTACCTATAGGGGGAGCAGATGTCATAATACTCCCTACCCATAGGGGGAGCAGATGTCATAATACTCTCTACCTATAGGGGGAGCAGATGTCATAATACTCTCTACCCATAGGGGGAGCAGATGTCATAATACTCTCTACCTATAGGGGAGCAGATGTCATAATACTCTCTACCTATAGAGGGAGCAAATGTCATAATACTCTCTACCTATAGGGGAGCAGATGTCATAATACTCTCTACCTATAGGGGGAGCAGACGTCATAATACTCCCTACCTATAGGGGGAGCAGATGTCATAATACTCCCTACCCATAGAGGGAGCAGATGTCATAATACTCCCTACCCGTAGGGGGAGCAGATGAGCCGCCCGTCGGGACTGAAGCACAACTCCTTGATGTAGCCCCTCCCCACGTTAGCCTCCTCGATGTAGTGGGTCAGACGTAGAGAGCAGCGCGGGGAGACGGGGGGACGTGTGGGGGAGCCATCCTGGAACTCATACACACATGTCCACTGGAGAGGAGAGAGAGAGAGAAGAGGAGAGAGGGGGAGGGAAGAGGAGGGAGGAGGAGAGAGGGGAGGGAGGAGGAGAGAGGGGAGGGAGGAGGAGAGAGGGGAGGGAAGAGGAGAGGGGAGGGAGGAGGAGAGAGGGGAGGGAGGAGGAGAGAGGGGAGGGAGGAGGAGGGAGGGGAGGGGGGAGGAGAGAGGGGAGAAGAGAGGGGAGGAGAGGGAGGGAGGAGGAGAGAGGGGTAGGGAGGAGGAGAGAGGGAGAAGAGAAATGGAGGAGGAGAGAGGGAGGGAAGGGAGGAGGGGAGAAGAGAGAAATGGAGGAGAGGGGAGGGAAGAGGAGGGAGGAGGAGAGAGGGGAGGGAGGAGGAGAGAGGGGAGGGAGGAGGAGGGGGGAGAAGAGAGAAAGGGAGGAGGAGGGAGGAGAGGGGGAGAAGAGAGAAAGGGAGGAGGAGAGAGGGGAGGGAAGAGAGAGGGAGGAGGAGAGAGGGGAGAAGAGGGAGGAGGAGAGAGAAGAGGAGAGAGGGGGAGAAGAGAGAAATGGAGGAGAGAGAGGGGGTGAGAAGAGAGAAAGGGAGGAGGAGAGGGGGAGGGAAGAGGAGAGAGGGGGAGAAGAGAGAAAGGGAGGAGGAGAGAGGGGGAGGGAGGAGGAGAGAGGGGGAGAAGAGAGAAAGGGAGGAGGAGAGGGAGGATAACAGGAAGACAGAGGAAGAGTGGAGAAACAGAAGAGGGTTAGAGACTAAACGTAACCTGCTCATCAATGCTGACAGACAGAGCATGTCCAAGTGCAATCTTAAATGGACCCCAAAGCCCTTGTGGATATTGAGAGGATTTGATTGGTACAAGCAATAATGAAATGTCCACCAAGCCAATCAAAGGGCAAGGTGGAGATACAGAGCCTTCAGAAAGTATTCACACCCCGAGACTTATTCCACATTGTGTTGTTACAGCCGGAATTCAAAAATAAACTCACCTACTACTCTACACATAATAATGACAAAGCGAAAACCAGTTTTTTTAAGAAATGTTAGCAAATTTATTGAAAACAAAATCCAGAAATATTGAATTTACATAAGTATTCACACAGCTCAGTCAATACTCTGTCAGGCCCCGTTGGCAGCGAAAACAGTCTTTCTGGGTAAGTTTCTTTAAGAGATTTCCACACCTGGATTGTGAAACATTTACCACAATTACTATTTTTTATTTTTTTAATAGTTGAAACTCTGTCAAATTGGCTGTTGATCATTGTTAAGACAACCATTTTTCAGGTCTTACCATAGATTTAACTAGATTTAAGTCAAAACTGGAACTCGGCCCCCGTCCAAAGTGTGATTAATAACTCTACCATGCTCAAAGGGACATTCAGTGGTGAAGTATTACTTAAAGTAGTTTTTTGGGGATATCTGTACTTTACTATTTATATTTTTCACTACTTTTACTCCATTTACATTCCTAAAGAAAATAAAAGTACTTTTTACACCGGACATTGTCCCGGACACTCAAAAGTATTAGTTACATTGTCCCTGACACTCAAAAGTATTAGTTACATTGTCCCTGACACTCAAAAGTATTAGTTACATTGTCCCTGACACTCAAAAGTTTTAGTTACATTTTGAATGGCCAGCAGGACAGGCAATTGGTCCAATTCACAAACTTATCAAGAGAACATCCCTGGTCATCCAGACTGCCTCTGATCTGGAGGACTCACTAAACAGAGAACATCCCTGGTCATCCCTACTGCCTCTGATCTGGAGGACTCACTAAACAGAGAACATCCCTGGTCATCCCTACTGCCTCTGATCTGGAGGACTCACTAAACAGAGAACATCCCTGGTCATCCCTACTGCCTCTGATCTGGAGGACTCACTAAACAGAGAACATCCCTGGTCATCCCTACTGCCTCTGATCTGGAGGACTCACTAAACAGAGAACATCCCTGGTCATCCCTACTGCCTCTGATCTGGAGGACTCACTAAACAGAGAACATCCCTGGTCATCCCTACTGCCTCTGATCTGGAGGACTCACTAAACAGACAACATCCCTGGTCATCCCTACTGCCTCTGATCTGGAGGACTCACTAAACAGAGAACATCCCTGGTCATCCCTACTGCCTCTGATCTGGAGGACTCACTAAACAGAGAACATGTGGGCATCCCTACTGCCTCTGATCTGGAGGACTCACTAAACAGAGAACATCCCTGGTCATCCCTACTGCCTCTGATCTGGCAGACTCACTAAACAGAGAACATATGGGCATCCCTACTGCCTCTGATCTGGAGGACTCACTAAACAGAGAACATCCCTGGTCATCCCTACTGCCTCTGATCTGGAGGACTCACTAAACAGAGAACATCCCTGGTCATCCCTACTGCCTCTGATCTGGAGGACTCACTAAACAGAGAACATCCCTGGTCATCCCTACTGCCTCTGATCTGGAGGACTCACTAAACAGAACATCCCTGGTCATCCCTACTGCCTCTGATCTGGAGGACTCACTAAACACACAAATGCTTAGTTTGTAAATGATGTCTGAGGGTTGGAGCTTGCCCCTTTCTATTTGTAATGTATTATTTTATTTTTTTTAATCATGCCATCTGCTTTGCAGATGACAAAAGAGAAATAAGTTACTTTTAATTTTGATATTTAAGTATATTTAGAACCAAATTACTTTAGACTTTTACTGAAGTAGTATTTAACTGGGTGATTTTCACTTTTACTTGAGTCATTTTCTGTTGGGAAAGAACGCAGGCTCTAGAACGCCCTTCAGGCCAATCAGAAACAAGCATTCAAGAATGCCATGGTATAATTTTTATGAATTTGGAAAACATGACATTATGGGGTTATTGTGTGTCGACCAGAGAGAAAAACAACCTCAACTTATTACGTTTTAAATTCAGGTTGTAACACACAAAAATACTTTGGCGTGACGATAAAGAAGAATCAAGAAGTAGATGATGTAGGGGAGAGGTGTGTGTAGATGTCGGGGTGCAGTGTGTTGATGTCGGGGTGCAGTGTGTTGATGTCGGGGTGCAGTGTGTTGATGTCGGGGTGCAGTGTGTTGATGTCGGGGTGCAGTGTGTTGATGTCGGGGTGCAGTGTGTTGATGTCGGGGTGCAGTGTGTTGATGTCGGGGTGCAGTGTGTTGATGTCGGGGTGCAGTGTGTTGATGTCGGGGTGCAGTGTGATGATGTAGGGGAGAGGTGTGTGTTGATGTCGGGGAGCAGTGTGGTGATGTCGGGGTGCAGTGTGGTGATGTCGGGGTGCAGTGTAAATGTCGGGGTGCAGTGTGATGATGTAGGGGAGAGGTGTGTGTTGATGTCGGGGTGCAGTGTGTTGATGTCGGGTGCAGTGTGTTGATGTCGGGGTGCAGTGTGTAAATGTCGGGTGCAGTGTGTAAATGTAGGGGAGTGTGATGATGTAGGGGAGAGGTGTGTGGTGATGTCGGGGTGCAGTGTGGTGATGTCGGGGTGCAGTGTGGTGATGTCGGGGTGCAGTGTGGTGATGTCGGGGTGCAGTGTGGTGATGTCGGGGTGCAGTGTGTAGATGTCGGGGTGCAGTGTGATGATGTAGGGGAGAGGTGTGTTGATGTCGGGGTGCAGTGTGTTGATGTCGGGGTGCAGTGTGTTGATGTCGGGGTGCAGTGTGTTGATGTCGGGGTGCAGTGTGTTGATGTCGGGGTGCAGTGTGTTGATGTCGGGGTGCAGTGTGATGATGTAGGGGAGAGGTGTGTGTTGATGTCGGGGTGCAGTGTGTTGATGTCGGGGTGCAGTGTGTTGATGTCGGGGTGCAGTGTGTTGATGTCGGGGTGCAGTGTGTTGATGTCGGGGTGCAGTGTGTTGATGTCGGGGTGCAGTGTGTTGATGTCGGGGTGCAGTGTGTTGATGTCGGGGTGCAGTGTGTTGATGTCGGGGTGCAGTGTGTTGATGTCGGGGTGCAGTGTGTTGATGTCGGGGTGCAGTGTGGTGATGTAGGGGAGAGGTGTGTGTGATGTCGGGTGCAGTGTGGTGATGTCGGGTGCAGTGTGGTGATGTCGGGGTGCAGTGTGTTGATGTCGGGGTGCAGTGTGATGATGTAGGGGAGAGTGTGTTGATGTCGGGGTGCAGTGTGTTGATGTCGGGGTGCAGTGTGTGATGTCGGGGTGCAGTGTGTAAATGTCGGGTGCAGTGTGATGATGTAGGGAGAGGTGTGTGGTGATGTCGGGGTGCAGTGTGGTGATGTCGGGGTGCAGTGTGGTGATGTCAGTGTGGTGATGTCGGGTGCAGTGTGGTGATGTCGGGGTGCAGTGTGGTGATGTCGGGGTGCAGTGTGTAATGTCGGGGTGCAGTGTGGTGATGTAGGGGAGAGGTGCAGTCGTGGTGAAGTGCAGTGTGTGATGTCGGGGTGCAGTGTGGTGATGTCGGGGTGCAGTGTGTTGATGTCGGGGTGCAGTGTGTTGATGTCGGGGTGCAGTGTGATGTGAGGGGAGAGGTGTG
Organism: Oncorhynchus keta; assembly: GCF_023373465.1. Classification (NCBI taxonomy): domain Eukaryota; kingdom Metazoa; phylum Chordata; class Actinopteri; order Salmoniformes; family Salmonidae; genus Oncorhynchus; species Oncorhynchus keta. Next base: position 211,510 of record NW_026287457.1, on the reverse strand, counting down.
TTGATGTCGGGGTGCAGTGTGTTGATGTCGGGGTGCAGTGTGTGATGTCGGGGTGCAGTGTGTAAATGTCGGGGTGCAGTGTGTTGATGTCGGGGTGCAGTGTGTGATGTCGGGGTGCAGTGTGTTGATGTCGGGTGCAGTGTGTCGGGGTGCAGTGTGGTGATGTCGGGTGCAGTGTGTGATGTCGGGGTGCAGTGTGGTGATGTCGGGTGCAGTGTGGTGATGTCGGGGTGCAGTGTGGTGATGTCGGGGTGCAGTGTGGTGATGTCGGGGTGCAGTGTGGTGATGTCGGGGTGCAGTGTGGTGATGTCGGGTGCAGTGGTGGGGGTGAGGTGACTCACCTGCAGTGTGGTGATGTTGGAGGAGCAGTGTGGTGATGCCGGGCAGCCCAGTGTGGTGAAGCTGGAGAGGTGAAGTGGTGATGCCGGGTGCAGTGTGGTGATGTCGGGATCTGCAGTGTGGTAAACTATGTCCTGGTGAAAGACGGGGGAAGAGGGGCAGCAACATGTAGGGAGAGGTGTGTTATGTCGGGGTGCAGTGTGTAACCGTCGGGGTGCAGTGTGGTGATGTGGGGTGCAGTGTGTAACCGTGTAGGTTAGTGTGTAAATGTCGGGGTGCAGTGTGTTGAACCGGGGTGCAGTGTTGATGTCGGGGTGCAGTGTGGTAACCGTCGGGTGCAGTGTGGTAACACGTCGGGGTGGCAGTGTGGTGATGTCGGGTGCAGTGTGGTGATGTGTGGTAGTGTTACACGGTGCAGTGTGGTGATGTCCGGTGCAGTTAGTGTTAACACGTCTGGGGTGCAGTGTGGTGATGTAACACGAGGGGCTGTGCACCACGGTGATGTAGGGGAGAGGTGGGCTGGTCACCAGTGTGGTGATGGTTAGTGTGGTGACGAGGGTGCAGTGTGGTGAGGTTAGTGTGGTGATGTCGGGTGCAGTGTGGTCATGTCGGGGTGCAATGTGTAGATGTCGGGGTGCAGTGTGTAGATGTCGGGGTGCAGTGTGTAGATGTCGGGGTGCAGTGTGGTGACAGTTACCTCCTGGGGGTTTTGGGGGGTCAGGTGACTCACCTCCTGGTCATCCATGTTGGAGGAGCAGCGTATGAGGGCAGCCCAGCCTTTAGGGTGAAGCTGGAGAGAGGTGATGCAGTTCCCCCTGTCCCTCTCTCCTGGGATCTCTGGAGTCAACACCTCCAAACTATTCCTGGGGGAAAGACCTGGGAGAGGGAAGAGGGGCAGCAACATGAAGTTAAGGTTAGTGTTAACACGAGGGCTGGCACCACGACCTCCTAACCGTGTAGGTTAGTGTTAACACGAGGGCTGGCACCACGACCTCCTAACCGTGTAGGTTAGTGTTAACACGAGGGCTGGCACCACGACCTCCTAACCGTGTAGGTTAGTGTTAACACGAGGGCTGGCACCACGACCTCCTAACCGTGTAGGTTAGTGTTAACACGAGGGCTGGCACCACGACCTCCTAACCGTGTAGGTTAGTGTTAACACGAGGGCTGGCACCACGACCTCCTAACCGTGTAGGTTAGTGTTAACACGAGGGCTGGCACCACGACCTCCTAACCGTGTAGGTTACTTATGTGTAGTTAATGGTAAAGACAGTCATAACCAATAAAAAAACAAACATTGTATTCCATCTATTTCTATGGCAGCACACACAGTCAGCAGGAGAACATATGAAACAAAGGTAGTCACCGTGACCGCCGTCATCACCGTGACCGCCGTCATCACCGTGACCGCCGTCATCACCGTGACCGCCGTCATTACCGTGACCGCCGTCGTCACCGTGACCGCCGTCATCACCGTGACCGCCGTCATTACCGTGACCGCCGTCATCACCGTGACCGCCGTCATCACCGTGACCGCCGTCATTACCGTGACCGCCGTCGTCACCGTGACCGCCGTCATCACCGTGACCGCCGTCATTACCGTGACCGCCGTCATTACCGTGACCGCCGTCATTACCGTGACCGCTGTCATTACCGTGACCGCTGTCATTACCGTGACCGCTGTCATTACCGTGACCGCTGTCATTACCGTGACCGCTGTCATCACCGTGACCGCCGTCATCACCGTGACTCATCACCGTGACCGCTGTCATCACCGTGACCGCTGTCATTACTGTGACCGCTGTCATTTAGCTGGTCAATTACATGGCCATCACATCACATTACTTAACATAGAGGGGGGAATATAACACACTGACAGTCAACACAGCAACACACTGACAGTCAACACAGCAACACACTGACAGTCAGCTAGGGCTGACTCCATTTAGTCGACTGGTAAATTGTTTGGTCGACAGATTTCATTAGTCGATTATGAAACATGTTCATGGTGCACAAGACAGAGGTCTGATTGGCTCCTGTCTCAGTGGACTGATCCATTGCGGAGGCCGATTGGCTCCTGTCTCAGTGGACTGATCCGTTGCGGAGGCCGATTGGCTCCTGTCTCAGTGGACTGATCCATTGCCGAGGCCGATTGGCTCCTGTCTCAATGGACTGATCCATCGCTGTCTCTCAGTGGACTGATCCATTGCCGAGGTCCTCCTGTCTCAGTGAACTGATCCATCGCCGAGGCCGATTGGCTCCTGTCTCAGTGGACTGAGGCCGATCCAGTGGACTGCCATTGCGGAGGCCGATTGGCTCCTGTCTCAGTGGACTGGAGGCCGATGAGTCCATTGCCGAGTGGACTGATCCATTGCCGAGGCCGAAGTGGACTGACCATTGCCGAGGCCACATCACTCTAAGACAAGTGATACTGAAATTGCATATATTTACATTACGTACGAACAACGGTGAAACACTAATAAATCTAATATTATTTTAGAACAAATGCGCTTTCTCCCTCGTTGGATACAGTCGCCGTCTGCGGTTGTGAAACGTAATCTTCAGAGCGCTGTAGAATTAGCACCTTTCCCTTTGTCACGTGCCGAGGAGCAAAGTTCCCCAGCAGATTGGGAGCAATGCGGGGGCAGCAGATATGAGGAAACAGCCCTTTGCAGTAATTATCAACAACAACAATAACTGGGGAGAGAGGAAACCCCATCTTAATGAGGTCTATAATCAATACTGTTCAACGTGCCTGGTTTTATAAATGATCCATATATAATCAATACTGTTCAACGTGCCTGGTTTTATAAATGATCCATATATAATCAATACTGTTCAACGTGCCTGGTTTTATAAATGATCCATATATAATCAACAGAAAGACAGATCTTACTTCTGTTGCCTGTTTGTTAATAATATTATATAAATAGAGTATTAGGTTAATAATATTATATAGAGTATTAGGTTAATAATATTATATAAATAGAGTATTAGGTTAATAATATTATATAGAGTATTAGGTTAATAATATTATAAAATAGAGTATTTGTAACGAGTTTCCTCCTCTTCTTCCGAAGAGGAGAGGCGAAACGGATCAGAGGACCAATACGCGGCGTGGTAATTTTCCATGGTACTTTTTAATGCTTTAAGGTACACATGAACAAACTAACAAAACAAGAAATGTGAAAACTCAAATTACAGTCCTATCTGGTGCACACACAGAGACAGGAAACAATCACCCACAAACACACAGTGAAACCCAGGCCACCTAAGTATGATTCTCAATCAGAGACAACTAATGACACCTGCCTCTGATTGAGAACCATACTAGGCCGAAACATAGAAATTCCCAAAACCTAGACAAACAAACATAGACTGCCCACCCAACTCACGCCCTGACCATACTAACTAAACACAAAACACAGAAAATAAAGGTCAGAACGTGACAGTACCCCCCAAAGGTGCGGACTCCGGCCGCAAAACCTTGACCTATAGGGGAGGGTCTGGGTGGGCGTCTGTCCGCGGTGGCGGTTCTGGCGCGGGACGCGGACCCCACTTCACCCTTGTCTTTGTCCGCCTTATTTTCCGCCTCCGTGGCTTTCTCACCATGGCAACCCCTCTCAATGACCCCACTGGACAGAGGGGCAGCTCGGGACAGAGGGGCAGGGGCTCTGGACAGAGGGACAGGGGCTCTGGACAGAGGGACAGGGGCTCTGGACAGAGGGACAGGGGCTCTGGCGCCTCTGGGCTGAGGGGCTCTGGCGTCTCTGGGCTGAGGGGCTCTGGCGCCTGGGCTGAGGGGCTCTGGCGCCTCTGGGCTGAGGGGCTCCGGCAGCGGCGCCGGACAGGCGGGACGCTCCGGCAGCGGCGCCGGACAGGCGGGAGGCTCCGGCAGCGGCGCCGGACAGGCGGGAGGCTCCGGCAGTGGCGCCGGACAGGCGGGAGGCTCCGGCAGCCGCGCCGGACAGGCGGGACGCTCCGGCAACGGCGCAGGACAGGCGGGACGCTCCGGCAGCGGCGCCGGACAGGCGGGAGCACCTGCAGAGAGGAGACAGAGAGACAGCCTGGTGCGTGGAGCTGCTACAGGAGGCAGCGGCGCCGGACAGGCGGGACGCTCCGGCAGCGGCGCCGGACAGGCGGGAGGCTCAGGCAGCGGCGCCGGACAGGCGGGAGGCTCCGGCAGCGGCGCCGGACAGGCGGGAGGCTCCGGCAGCGGCGCCCGGACAGGCGGGAGGCCCGGACAGGCGGGAGGCTCCGGCAGCGGCGCCGGACAGGCGGGAGGCTCCGGCAGCGGCGCCGGACAGGCGGGAGGCTCCGGCAACGGCGCCGGACAGGCGGGAGGCTCCGGCAGCGGCGCCGGACAGGCGGGAGGCTCCGGCAGCGGCGCCGGACAGGCGGGAGGCTCCGGACAGGCGGGAGGCTCCAGCGGCGCCGGACAGGCGGGAGGCTCCGCAGCGGCGCCGGACAGGCGGGACGCTCCGGCAACGGCGCCGGACAGGCGGGAGGCTCCGCAGCGGCGCCGGACAGGCGGGAGGCTCCGGCAGCGGCGCCGGACAGGCGGGAGCACCTGCAGGAGGAGACTGAGAGACAGCCTGGTGCGTGGGGCTGCCACAGGAACTACCAGGCTGGGGAGACTTTCAGGAGGCTTGGTGTTAGGAGGAGCCTGAAAGACCGGGCTGTGGGGGAGCACTGGAGCTCTGGTGCGCAACCTTGGCACCACTTCCCCAGGCTGGACAACTACTCGAGCCCGGACCCTCAAGAGTGCAGGCACAGGTTGAACCGGGCTGTGGGTAAGCACGGGAGATCTAGTGCTTACTACACGCACCTCCCCCTAGGCTCCACTCCCACAGTTGCCCGGTACGAGCGGAGCGCAGGCAGAGGACGCACTGCACCCTCCCAGCGCCCGGAGACACAGCACGCAGAGCCGGCGCAGGATAACCTGGACCAAGACTGCGTACCGGCGACCAGACCCGCTGAGCAGGCACCATACGCCCTGGCTCAATGCCCACACTCGCATGGCACTCTCGGGGCTGCCCTATAGCGCACCGGGCTATGGACACGCACTGGCGACACCGTGCGCTCAACCGCATAACACGGTGCCTGACCAGTAATGCGCTGCTCATAATAAGCACGAGGAGTGAGCTCAGGTCTGCTACCTGGCTTAGTACCACACCTCGTGTGCCCCCCAAAAAAAAAAATTTGGGGCTGCCTCTCGTACCTGTCGCACTGCCGTGCTGGCTCCTCATATTGCCGCCGATCAGCTTTCGCTGCCTCCAGCTCTGCTTTGGGGCTGCGATTTTTCCCAGCCAACCTCATTCTCCTGTAACCTTCCTTGCATTGCTCCATCGAATCCCAGGCGGGCTCCGGCACTCTCCTGGGTCGACCGCCCACCTATCTATCTCCTCCCAAGTTGTGTAGTCCAGATTCAGCTCTGATGCTGGCCGCTGTTGTTGTTGCTGCTGCTGCTGTCGTCGCTGTCCTTTACCACGCCGCTTGGTCCGATTTTGAGTGGGTGATTCTGTAACGAGTTTCCTCCTCTTCTTCCGAAGAGGAGAGGCGAAACGGATCAGAGGACCAATACGCGGCGTGGTAATTTTCCATGGTACTTTTTAATGCTTTAAGGTACACATGAACAAACTAACAAAACAAGAAATGTGAAAACTCAAATTACAGTCCTATCTGGTGCACACACAGAGACAGGAAACAATCACCCACAAACACACAGTGAAACCCAGGCCACCTAAGTATGATTCTCAATCAGAGACAACTAATGACACCTGCCTCTGATTGAGAACCATACTAGGCCGAAACATAGAAATTCCCAAAACCTAGACAAACAAACATAGACTGCCCACCCAACTCACGCCTGACCATACTAACTAAACACAAAACACAGAAAATAAAGGTCAGAACGTGACAGTATTCGGTTAATAATATTATATAAATAGAGTATTAGGTTAATAATATTATAAAAATAGAGTATTAGGTTAATAATATTATATAAATAGAGTATTAGGTTAATAATATTATATAGAGTATTAGGTTAATAATATTATATAAATAGAGTATTAGGTTAATAATATTATATAGAGTATTAGGTTAATAATATTATATAAATAGAGTATTATGTTAATAATATTATATAAATAGAGTATTAGGTTAATAATATTATATAAATAGAGTATTAGGTTAATAATAATATATAAATAGAGTATTAGGTTAATAATAATATATAAATAGAGTATTAGGTTAATAATATTATATAATAGAGTATTAGGTTAATAATATTATATAAATAGAGTATTAGGTTAATAATATTATATAAATAGAGTATTAGGTTAATAATATTATATAGAGTATTAGGTTAATAATATTACATAAATAGAGTATTAGGTTAATAATATTATATAAATAGAGTATTAGGTTAATAATATTATATAAATAGAGTATTAGGTTAATAATATTATATAAATAGAGTATTAGGTTAATAATATTATATAGAGTATTAGGTTAATAATATTATATAAATAGAGTATTAGGTTAATAATAATATATAAATAGAGTATTAGGTTAATAATAATATATAAATAGAGTATTAGGTTAATAATATTATATAAATAGAGTATTAGGTTAATAATATTATATAGAGTATTAGGTTAATAATATTATATAAATAGAGTATTAGGTTAATAATATTATATAGAGTATTAGGTTAATAATATTATATAAATAGAGTATTAGGTTAATAATATTATATAGAGTATTAGGTTAATAATATTATATAAATAGAGTATTAGGTTAATAATATTATATAAATAGAGTATTAGGTTAATAATATTATATAAATAGAGTATTAGGTTAATAATATTATATAGAGTATTAGGTTAATAATATTATATAAATAGAGTATTAGGTTAATAATATTATATAAATAGAGTATTATGTTAATAATAATGATTACGTGGAGCTCTGATTCTCATGTAACGGCAAAATGTTGGATAAACCACTTGCTGCGGTTCGCTGCAGTAACGAGGAAAGAGACGACATGTGCCAATCACACAGGCTGTCATTGTTTTGTCTTTTAACACCATGTGACCATCAAGCTCTTTCTTGAGTCATGTGTGTCTTAGTTATTTAATCAAACAGTGTGCTTAAAGGATCAGACAAGCTCAGTGCATATAGTTGATTCTATTCAAACACAGAATGTGTGTGTGTTATATATATATATATAAATAAAACTCAGAAAAAAAAAAACTGTCAAATCAAATCAAATCAAATTTATTTATATAGCCCTTCGTCATCAGCTGATATCTCAAAGTGCTGTACAGAAACCCAGCCTAAAACCCCAAACAGCAAACAATGCATTTTGCATTTATTTTCAGCAAACTTAACATGTGTAAATATTTGTATGAGCATTCAACAACAGACAAACTGACATGTGATTAACATAAATGGAAAAATGTGTCCTTGAACAAAGCGCGGGGGGGGTGCAGGGGGGGGTCAAATTCAAAAGTAACAGTCAGTATCCGGTGTGGCCACCAGCTGCATTAAGTACTGCAGTGCATCTCCTCCTCATGGACTGCACCAGATTTGCCAGTTCTTGCTGTGAGATGTTACCCCACTCTTCCACCAAGGCACCTGCAAGTTCCCAGACATTTCTGGAGGGGGGCCCTACCCCTCAAACTCTGATCCAACAGGTCCCAGGCGTGCTCAATGGGATTGAGATACGGGCTCTTCGCTGGCCATGGCAGAACACTGACATTCCTGTCTTGCAGGAAATCACACACAGAAACGAGCAGTATGGCTGGTGGTATTGTCATGCTGGAGGGTCATGTCAGGATGAGCCTGTATGAAGGGTACCACATGAGGGATGAGGATGTCTTCCCTGTAAACGTACAGCGTTGAGATTTCCTGCAATGACAACAAGCTCAGTCCGATGATGCGGTGACACACCGCCCCAGACCATGACGGACCCTCCACCTCCAAATCGATCTCGCTCCAGAGTACAGGCCTCGGTGTAACGCTCATTCCTTCAAGGATAAATGCAAATCCAACCGTCACCCCTGGTGAGACAAAACCGTGACTCGTCAGTGAAGAGCACTTTTTGCCAGTCCTGTCTGGTCCAGCGATGGTGGATTTGTGGCCATGTTGTTGCCGGTGATGTCTGGTGAGGACCTGCCTTACAACAGGCCTACAAGCCCTCAGTCCAGCCTCTCTCAGCCTATTGCAGACAGTCTGAGCACTGATGGAGGGATTGTGCGTTCCTGATGTAACTCGGGCAGCTGTTGTTGCTATCCTGTACCTGTCCCGCAGGTGTAATGTTCAGATGTACCGATCCTGTGCAGGTGTTGTTACACGTGGTCTGACACTGCGAGGACGATCAGCTGTCCGTCCTGTCTCCCTGTAGGCGTCTCACAGTGCGGACATTGCAATTCATTGCCCTGGCCACATCTGCAGTCCTCATGCCTCCTTGCAGCATGCCTAAGGCACGTTCACGCAGTTGAGCAGGGACCCTGGGCATCTTTCTTTTTGTGTTTTTTCAGAGTCAGTAGAAAGGCCTCTTTTGTGCCCTACGTTTTCATAACTGTGACCTTAAATGCCTTCCGTCTGTAAGCTGTTAGTGTCTTAACGACCGTTCCACAGGTGCATGTTCAATAACTATTGATGGTTCATTGAAGCATGGGTGACAGTGTTTAAACCCTTTACAATGAAGATCTGTGAAGTTACTTGGATTTTTACTAACTATCTTTGAAAGACAGAGTCCTGAAAAAGGGACGTTTCATTTTTGTTGCCACACCACCGGGCCTCGGACCACACCACAGGGCCTCGGACCACACCACAGGGCCTCGGCCACACCACCGGGCCTCGGCCACACCACCGGGCCTCGGCCACACCACAGGGCCTCGGCCACACCACCGGGCCTCGGCCACACCACCGGGCCTCGGCCACACCACCGGGCCTCGGCCACACCACCGGGCCTCGGCCACACCACCGGGCCTCGGCCACACCACCGGGCCTCGGCCACACCACCGGGCCTCGGCCACACCACCGGGCCTCGGCCACACCACCGGGCCTCGGCCACACCACCGGGCCTCGGCCACACCACCGGGCCTCGGCCACACCACCGGGCCTCGGCCACACCACCGGGCCTCGGCCACACCACCGGGCCTCTGCCATACCCTCGACGGCAGAGCCACTCTCGCCCGTCCTCTCTTTCTGGTCTCTGCAGTGACCCCTTCAGTTATCAAGTCTCCTCCTCAACCTTTTCCTGGCTGCCATTTCCTCCACCATCACTTCAACCTCGTTTGCTCTAGTTTTTTGTTTATTTCCTTGGTTATCCATTTTGTTTTTGATATCGCTAGTCTGATGGCTATAATGTGTGAGACAAAAAATTGCATTTGTTTTTTTGTGCAAAAAGGATTCGCAAGCCAACAAAAAAATATATAATTTTGAGACATAAAGCAGATAAATAAATGTAATAAAATAGAAAAATCAACACTTTATTATCGTTAATTATTATTTTAAATCCTATCATCCCTGTCACAGGTTTATTAATTGGTTTCAAGCGCGTCACTAATGTCAAAATAAGTTTATAAGATAGTTTTGTAAATGCATTTCCGTAAGTAACGTTTTGTGAATCCAGTCCCTGGTCTCTGCTCCACTCTGTTGGTGGAGTTCATTAGGTGTTTATTCCCTCTATCTAATAGCCAGTGTCTGAATGGACCAGGACCAGTGTCTGAATGGACCAGGACCAGTGTCTGAATGGTTGTTCTACAACAGGACCAGTGTCTGAATGGTTGTTCTACAACAGGACCAGTGTCTGAATGGTTGTTCTACAACAGGACCAGTGTCTGAATGGTTGTTCTACAACAGGACCAGTGTCTGAATGGTTGTTCTACAACAGGACCAGTGTCTGAATGGTTGTTCTACAACAGGACCAGTGTCTGAATGGTTGTTCTACAACAGGACCAGTGTCTGAATGGTTGTTCTACAACAGGACCAGTGTCTGAATGGTTGTTCTACAACAGGACCAGTGTCTGAATGGTTGTTCTACAACAGGACCAGTGTCTGAATGGTTGTTCTACAACAGGACCAGTGTCTGAATGGTTGTTCTACAACAGGACCAGTGTCTGAATGGTTGTTCTACAACAGGACCAGTGTCTGAATGGTTGTTCTACAACAGGACCAGTGTCTGAATGGTTGTTCTACAACAGGACCAGTGTCTGAATGGTTGTTCTACAACAGGACCAGTGTCTGAATGGTTGTTCTACAACAGGACCAGTGTCTGAATGGTTGTTCTACAACAGGACCAGTGTCTGAATGGTTGTTCTACAACAGGACCAGTGTCTGAATGGTTGTTCTACAACAGGACCAGTGTCTGAATGGTTGTTCTACAACAGGACCAGTGTCTGAATGGTTGTTCTACAACAGGACCAGTGTCTGAATGGTTGTTCTACAACAGGACCAGTGTCTGAATGGTTGTTCTACAACAGGACCAGTGTCTGAATGGTTGTTCTACAACAGGACCAGTGTCTGAATGGTTGTTCTACAACAGGACCAGTGTCTGAATGGTTGTTCTACAACAGGACCAGTGTCTGAATGGTTGTTCTACAACAGGACCAGTGTCTGAATGGTTGTTCTACAACAGGACCAGTGTCTGAATGGTTGTTCTACAACAGGACCAGTGTCTGAATGGTTGTTCTACAACAGGACCAGTGTCTGAATGGTTGTTCTACAACAGGACCAGTGTCTGAATGGTTGTTCTACAACAGGACCAGTGTCTGAATGGTTGTTCTACAACAGGACCAGTGTCTGAATGGTTGTTCTACAACAGGACCAGTGTCTGAATGGTTGTTCTACAACAGGACCAGTGTCTGAATGGTTGTTCTACAACAGGACCAGTGTCTGAATGGTTGTTCTACAACAGGACCAGTGTCTGAATGGTTGTTCTACAACAGGACCAGTGTCTGAATGGTTGTTCTACAACAGGACCAGTGTCTGAATGGTTGTTCTACAACAGGACCAGTGTCTGAATGGTTGTTCTACAACAGGACCAGTGTCTGAATGGTTGTTCTACAACAGGACCAGTGTCTGAATGGTTGTTCTACAACAGGACCAGTGTCTGAATGGTTGTTCTACAACAGGACCAGTGTCTGAATGGTTGTTCTACAACAGGACCAGTGTCTGAATGGTTGTTCTACAACAGGACCAGTGTCTGAATGGTTGTTCTACAACAGGACCAGTGTCTGAATGGTTGTTCTACAACAGGACCAGTGTCTGAATGGTTGTTCTACAACAGGACCAGTGTCTGAATGGTTGTTCTACAACAGGACCAGTGTCTGAATGGTTGTTCTACAACAGGACCAGTGTCTGAATGGTTGTTCTACAACAGGACCAGTGTCTGAATGGTTGTTCTACAACAGGACCAGTGTCTGAATGGTTGTTCTACAACAGGACCAGTGTCTGAATGGTTGTTCTACAACAGGACCAGTGTCTGAATGGTTGTTCTACAACAGGACCAGTGTCTGAATGGTTGTTCTACAACAGGACCAGTGTCTGAATGGTTGTTCTACAACAGGACCAGTGTCTGAATGGTTGTTCTACAACAGGACCAGTGTCTGAATGGTTGTTCTACAACAGGACCAGTGTCTGAATGGTTGTTCTACAACAGGACCAGTGTCTGAATGGTTGTTCTACAACAGGACCAGTGTCTGAATGGTTGTTCTACAACAGGACCAGTGTCTGAATGGTTGTTCTACAACAGGACCAGTGTCTGAATGGTTGTTCTACAACAGGACCAGTGTCTGAATGGTTGTTCTACAACAGGACCAGTGTCTGAATGGTTGTTCTACAACAGGACCAGTGTCTGAATGGTTGTTCTACAACAGGACCAGTGTCTGAATGGTTGTTCTACAACAGGACCAGTGTCTGAATGGTTGTTCTACAACAGGACCAGTGTCTGAATGGTTGTTCTACAACAGGACCAGTGTCTGAATGGTTGTTCTACAACAGGACCAGTGTCTGAATGGTTGTTCTACAACAGGACCAGTGTCTGAATGGTTGTTCTACAACAGGACCAGTGTCTGAATGGTTGTTCTACAACAGGACCAGTGTCTGAATGGTTGTTCTACAACAGGACCAGTGTCTGAATGGTTGTTCTACAACAGGACCAGTGTCTGAATGGTTGTTCTACAACAGGACCAGTGTCTGAATGGTTGTTCTACAACAGGACCAGTGTCTGAATGGTTGTTCTACAACAGGACCAGTGTCTGAATGGTTGTTCTACAACAGGACCTGTGTCTGAATGGTTGTTCTACAACAGGACCAGTGTCTGAATGGTTGTTCTACAACAGGACCAGTGTCTGAATGGTTGTTCTACAACAGGACCAGTGTCTGAATGGTTGTTCTACAACAGGACCAGTGTCTGAATGGTTGTTCTACAACAGGACCAGTGTCTGAATGGTTGTTCTACAACAGGACCAGTGTCTGAATGGTTGTTCTACAACAGGACCAGTGTCTGAATGGTTGTTCTACAACAGGACCAGTGTCTGAATGGTTGTTCTACAACAGGACCAGTGTCTGAATGGTTGTTCTACAACAGGACCAGTGTCTGAATGGTTGTTCTACAACAGGACCAGTGTCTGAATGGTTGTTCTACAACAGGACCAGTGTCTGAATGGTTGTTCTACAACAGGACCAGTGTCTGAATGGTTGTTCTACAACAGGACCAGTGTCTGAATGGTTGTTCTACAACAGGACCAGTGTCTGAATGGTTGTTCTACAACAGGACCAGTGTCTGAATGGTTCTACAACAGACCAGTGTCTGAATGGTTGTTCTACAACAGGACCAGTGTCTGAATGGTTGTTCTACAACAGGACCAGTGTCTGAATGGTTGTTCTACAACAGGACCAGTGTCTGAATGGTTGTTCTACAACAGGACCAGTGTCTGAATGGTTGTTCTACAACAGGACCAGTGTCTGAATGGTTGTTCTACAACAGGACCAGTGTCTGAATGGTTGTTCTACAACAGGACCCGTGTCTGAATGGTTGTTCTACAAAAGGACCAGTGTCTGAATGGTTGTTCTACAACAGGACCAGTGTCTGAATGGTTGTTCTACAACAGGACCAGTGTCTGAATGGTTGTTCTACAACAGGACCAGTGTCTGAATGGTTGTTCTATGGGGACCAGTGGAATGGTTGTTCTCAACCTGACCAGTGTCTGAATGGTTGTTCGACAACAGGACCAGTGTCTGAATGGTTGTTCTGGCAACAGGACCAGTGTCTGAATGGTTGTTCTACAACAGGACCAGTGTCTGAATGGTTGTTCTACAACAGGACCAGTGTCTGAATGGTTGTTCTACAACAGGACCAGTGTCTGAATGGTTGTTCTACAACAGGACCAGTGTCTGAATGGTCTACAACAGGACCAGTGTCTGAATGGTTGTTCTACAACAGGACCAGTGTCTGAATGGTTGTTCTACAACAGGACCAGTGTCTGAATGGTTGTTCTACAACAGGACCAGTGTCTGAATGGTTGTTCTACAACAGGACCAGTGTCTGAATGGTTGTTCTACAACAGGACCAGTGTCTGAATGGTTGTTCTACAACAGGACCAGTGTCTGAATGGTTGTTCTACAACAGGACCAGTGTCTGAATGGTTGTTCTACAACAGGACCAGTGTCTGAATGGTTGTTCTACAACAGGACCAGTGTCTGAATGGTTGTTCTACAACAGGACCAGTGTCTGAATGGTTGTTCTACAACAGGACCAGTGTCTGAATGGTTGTTCTACAACAGGACCAGTGTCTGAATGGTTGTTCTACAACAGGACCAGTGTCTGAATGGTTGTTCTACAACAGGACCAGTGTCTGAATGGTTGTTCTACAACAGGACCAGTGTCTGAATGGTTGTTCTACAACAGGACCAGTGTCTGAATGGTTGTTCTACAACAGGACCAGTGTCTGAATGGTTGTTCTACAACAGGACCAGTGTCTGAATGGTTGTTCTACAACAGGACCTGTGTCTGAATGGTTGTTCTACAACAGGACCAGTGTCTGAATGGTTGTTCTACAACAGGACCAGGACCTGTCTGAATGGTTGTTCTACAACAGGACCCGTATCTGAATGGTTGTTCTACAACAGGACCAGTGTCTGAATGGTTGTTCTACAACAGGACCTGTGTCTGAATGGTTGTTCTACAACAGGACCTGTGTCTGAATGGTTGTTCTACAACAGGACCAGGACCTGTGTCTGAATGGTTGTTCTACAACAGGACCAGTGTCTGAATGGTTGTTCTACAACAGGACCAGTGTCTGAATGGTTGTTCTACAACAGGACCCGTGTCTGAATGGTTGTTCTACAACAGGACCAGTGTCTGAATGGTTGTTCTACAGAAGGACCAGGACCTGTGTCTGAATGGTTGTTCTACAACAGGACCAGGACCTGTGTCTGAATGGTTGTTCTACAACAGGACCAGTGTCTGAATGGTTGTTCTACACCAGGACCAGGACCTGTGTCTGAATGGTTGTTCTACAACAGGACCAGGACCTGTGTCTGAATGGTTGTTCTACAACAGGACCAGTGTCTGAATGGTTGTTCTACAACAGGACCTGTGTCTGAATGGTTGTTCTACAACAGGACCTGTGTCTGAATGGTTGTTCTACAACAGGACCTGTGTCTGAATGGTTGTTCTACAACAGGACCAGGACCAGTGTCTGAATGGTTGTTCTACAACAGGACCAGTGTCTGAATGGTTGTTCTACAACAGGACCTGTGTCTGAATGGTTGTTATACAACAGGACCTGTGTCTGAATGGTTGTTCTACAACAGGACCAGTGTCTGAATGGTTGTTCTACAACAGGACCCGTGTCTGAATGGTTGTTCTACAACAGGACCAGGACCTGTGTCTGAATGGTTGTTCTACAACAGGACCTGTGTCTGAATGGTTGTTCTACAACAGGACCTGTGTCTGAATGGTTGTTCTACAATAGGACCAGGACCAGTGTCTGAATGGTTGTTCTACAATAGACCAGGACCTGTGTCTGAATGGTTGTTCTACAACAGGACCAGTGTCTGAATGGTTGTTCTACAACAGGACCTGTGTCTGAATGGTTGTTCTACAACAGGACCTGTGTCTGAATGGTTGTTCTACAACAGGACCTGTGTCTGAATGGTTGTTCTACAACAGGACCTGTGTCTGAATGGTTGTTCTACAATAGGACCAGGACCAGTGTCTGAATGGTTGTTCTACAACAGGACCAGGACCTGTCTGAATGGTTGTTCTACAACAGGACCAGTGTCTGAATGGTTGTTCTACAACAGGACCTGGACCTGTGTCTGAATGGTTGTTCTACAACAGGACCAGTGTCTGAATGGTTGTTCTACAACAGGACCAGTGTCTGAATGGTTGTTCTACAACAGGACCAGTGTCTGAATGGTTGTTCTACAACAGGACCAGTGTCTGAATGGTTGTTCTACAACAGGACCAGTGTCTGAATGGTTGTTCTACAACAGGACCGAATGGTTGTTCTACAACAGGACCAGTGTCTGAATGGTTGTTCTACAACAGGACCAGTGTCTGAATGGTTGTTCTACAACAGGACCTGTGTCTGAATGGTTGTTCTACAACAGGACCAGTGTCTGAATGGTTGTTCTACAACAGGACCAGTGTCTGAATGGTTGTTCTACAACAGGACCAGGACCAGTGTCTGAATGGTTGTTCTACAACAGGACCAGTGTCTGAATGGTTGTTCTACAACAGGACCAGTGTCTGAAGTAAGCCCAGCATGCCTCTAACTGACCTTCTCTGTGAGGGTGGATCTTGCTGGAGTCACTTACCCTGTCGAGGAGCTCCACTTGACCTCGACGCAGACTGAGCCATCTAGAGACAGATTCACAATAAATCACCTGAGGTGATAATGATGGGGGGTGGGGGTGATCAGCACCTCACCTGAGCTGTGAGACACCGTGATGATGGGGGAAGGGGGTCTCACCTGAGCTGTGAGAGGTGATGATGGGGAAGGGGGTCTCACCTGAGCTGTGAGAGGTGATGATGGGGGACTGTGAGAGGTGATGATGGGGGGGGGTCTCACCTGAGCTGTGAGAGGTGATGATGGGGGGAGGGGTCTCACCTGAGCTGTGAGAGGTGATGATGGGGGGAGGGGGTCTCCACCTGAGCCGTGAGAGGTGATGATGGGGGAGGGGGTCCTCACCTCTGAGGGGGTGGCCCGCAGACATACACCGCTGCCCACCTCCAGAGACTGTGTGAGGTCCAGGTCAAGGATCAGCAGGTAGCCAGATCACTGAGATCAACATCTTGGAACAGTCTGGAGTCAGACTGACCTCACAACAGCGTGTCACTGACCGAAGAACTTCTTGGGGGGCAGCCATCACTCTGTAAACCCCTACACTGGTAACAGGAGATCAGAAGAGTCAGCCATCCTCTGTAAACCTACGGGTAGACAGAGAAGAACCGAGTCAGCCATCCTCTGTAAACCTACAGGTAGAGGAGAGAAGAAGAGTCAGCCATCCTCTGTAAAACCTACAGGTAGAGGAGAAAGAAGAGTCAGCCATCCTCTGTAAACCTACAGGTAGAGGAGAGAAGAAGAGTCAGCCATCCTCTGTAAACCTACAGGTAGAGGAGAAGAAGAGTCACCATCCTCTATAAACCTACGGGTAGAGGAGAGAACAAGAGTCCGCATCCTAAATGGCACCACCGTATTCCCTAAATAGTGCACTCCTTTTGACCAGAAACCTATGGTAGTACACTATATTGAGAATAGCATGCCATTTGGGACACAGCCTATCACTTGACAAATACCGGCCTATCACCGACATCACAGGCAGATAGCACCGGCCTATCACTGACCGATAACACCGGCCTATCACTGACCGATAACACCGGCCTATCACTGACCGATAACACCGGCCTATCACTGACCGACAACACCGGCCTATCACTGACCGATAACACCGGCCTATCACTGACCGATAACACCGGCCTATCACTGACCGATAACACCGGCCTATCACTGACCGACAACACCGGCCTATCACTGACCGACAACACCGGCCTATCACTGACAGACAACACCGGCCTATCACTGACCGATAACACCGGCCTATCACTGACCGACAACACCGGCCTATCACTGACAGACAACACCGGCCTATCACTGACCGACAACACCGGCCTATCACTGACCGACAACACCGGCCTATCACTGACAGACAACACCGGCCTATCACTGACCGACAGATAACACCGGCCTATCACTGACCGACAGATAACACCGGCCTATCACTGACCGACAACACCGGCCTATCACTGACCGACAACACCGGCCTATCACTGACCGATAACACCGGCCTATCACTGACCGACAACACCGGCCTATCACTGACAGACAACACCGGCCTATCACTGACAGACAACACCGGCCTATCACTGACCGATAACACCGGCCTATCACTGACCGACAACACCGGCCTATCACTGACCGACAACACCGGCCTATCACTGACCGACAACACCGGCCTATCACTGACCGATAACACCGGCCTATCACTGACAGATAACACCGGCCTATCACAACACCGGCCTATCACTGACCGATAACACCGGCCTATCACTGACAGATAACACCGGCCTATCACTGACAGATAACACGGGCATATCACTGACCGATAACACCGGCCTATCACTGACCGATAACACCGGCCTATCACTGACAGATAACACCGGCCTATCACTGACCGACAACACCGGCCTATCACTGACCGACAACACCGGCCTATCACTGACAGATAACACCGGCCTATCACCGACAGATAACACCGGCCTATCACCGACAGATAACACCGGCCTATCACTGACAGATAACACCGGCCTATCACTGACAGATAACACCGGCCTATCACCGATAACACTGAGCTCAACGTAGACAGAATACAACCTCACTGTGTTATTCTAAAGTGAAATCAAAACATTATGAAAGTCAACTTACTAATTAAACTGTAGTGGAAACGTGTATACGCATTCACACACACCTGTTGGTGTCCCAGGTGATGACGTTTCCGTCAAAGCCAGAGGTGACGAGGAGTCGTGTGTTGGTGTCGTACTCTATGTTCTTGACCCAGCTGGCGTGACCGTGCAGAGAGCACACTTTAGAGTTGAGCTTCCTCAGGTCCCACAGAGCTATGGTGGTGTCATCAGAACACGTGGCAAACAAACGGTTGTCCAGAAACCTGTAGAGAGCAGAACATACATTATAATAACAACTTCTCTATCGTATTGGATGGAGGAGGTCCAGGGTCCCTCCCCTCGGACCTTAATCGTCTAATGAGTTTTGAAACAAACGCAAGAGAGGAATCAAGCTTGGATTCATTGAGATAGACATGAAGACCGAACCATGAGACATATGCAAATTGATTGCTCCACCATCTTAA
This sequence comes from Oncorhynchus keta, assembly GCF_023373465.1. Lineage (NCBI taxonomy): Eukaryota > Metazoa > Chordata > Actinopteri > Salmoniformes > Salmonidae > Oncorhynchus > Oncorhynchus keta. Next base: position 192,721 of record NW_026287457.1, on the reverse strand, counting down.
ACTCACACAAATTATCAAGGAACCTACCAGGTACAACCCTACATAAATTGATTGCTCCCCATCTTATCTTCAGAGTTAGTTCTGTTAGGTGACCTAAATCGGGATATGCTTATCACCCCGGCAGTCCTACAATCTAAGCTAGATGCCCTCAGACTCACACAAATTATCAAGGAACCTACCAGGTACAACCCTACATCCATAAACATGGGCACCCTCATAGATATTATCCTGACCAACTTATCCGTTCCCTAAAACACTTGTGCATGCAGGCCTTTTCTGATCGACCTGGCCCGGGTATCCTGGAAGGATTTTAACCTCATCCCATCAGTAGAGGATGCCTGGTTATTCATTAAAAGTGCTTTCCTCACCATCTTAAATAAGCATGACCCATTCAAAAAAAAAAAAAGTGTAGAACTATGAACAGCCCATGATTCACTTCAGACCTGACTGCCCTTGACCAGCACAAAAACATCCGGTGGCGTTCTGCATTAGCATCGAATAGCCCCGTGATATGCAACTTTCAGGGAAGTCAGGAACCAATATACACAGTCAGTTAGGAAAGCTAAGGCTAGCTTTTTCAAACAGACATTTGCATCCTGTAGATCTAACTCCAAAAAGTTCTGGGACACTGTAAAGTCCATGGAGAATAAGAGCACCTCCTCCCAGCTGCCCACTGCACTGAGGCTAGGAAACACTGTAAAGTCCATGGAGAATAAGAGCACCTCCTCCCAGCTGCCCACTGCACTGAGGCTAGGAAACACTGTTACCATGGAAATAAATCCACTATAGCTTGAGAATTTCAATGTTTTGGAAACATGTAAAGTTCCATGGAGCTACCCCAACTGCCACTGCACTGAGGGCTGGATAACTAGTAGACAAGGGAGAATAAGAGCACCTGATAACTAGTAGACAAGGGCTGGATAACTAGTGGAGAAGGGCTTCATAACTAGTAGACAAGGGCTGAATAACTAGTAGACAAGGGCTTGATAACTAGTAGACAAGGGCTGGATAACTGTAGACCAGGGCTTAAGATAACTAGTAGACAAGGGCTGGATAACTAGTAGACAAGAGAATAAAGGCCCTCCTCCCAGCTGGATAACTAGTAGACAAGGGCTGGATAACTAGTAGACAAGGGCTTGATAACTAGTAGACAAGGGCTGGATAACTAGTCGACAAGGGCTTCATAACTAGTAGACAAGGGCTGGATAACTAGTCGACAAGGGCTTGATAACTAGTAGACAAGGGCTGGATAACTAGTAGACAAGGGCTGGATAACTAGTCGACAAGGGCTTGATAACTAGTAACAAGGGCTGGATAACTAGTCTGACAAGGGCTGGATAACTAGTTACGACAAGGGCTTGATAACTAGTAAACAAGGGCTTGATAACTAGTTAACAAGGACAAGGGCTTGATAACTAGTTAACAAGGGCTTGATAACTAGTAGACAAGTGCTTGATAACTAGTAAACAAGTGCTTGATAACTAGTAAACAAGGGCTTGATAACTAGTAAACAAGGGCTTGATAACTAGTAAACAAGGGCTTGATAACTAGTAAACAAGGGCTTGATAACTAGTAAACAAGGGCTTGATAACTAGTAAACAAGGGCTTGATAACTAGTAGACAAGGGCTGGATAACTAGTCGACAAGGGCTTGATAACTAGTAGACAAGGGCTTGATAACTAGTAGACAAGGGCTGGATAACTAGTAGACAAGGGCTGGATAACTAGTAGACAAGGGCTTGATAACTAGTAGACAAGGGCTTGATAACTAGTAGACAAGGGCTGGATAACTAGTAGACAAGGGCTTGATAACTAGTAGACAAGGGCTTGATAACTAGTAAACAAGGGCTTGATAACTAGTTAACAAGGGCTTGATAACTAGTTAACAAGGGCTTGATAACTAGTTAACAAGGGCTTGATAACTAGTTAACAAGGGCTTGATAACTAGTTAACAAGGGCTTGATAACTAGTTAACAAGGGCTTGATAACTAGTTAACAAGGGCTTGATAACTAGTTAACAAGGGCTTGATAACTAGTTAACAAGGGCTTGATAACTAGTAAACAAGGGCTTGATAACTAGTAGACAAGGGCTTGATAACTCGCCACTTTCTACCATAGACAAGGGCTTGATAACTAGTTAACAAGGGCTTGATAACTAGTTAACAAGGGCTTGATAACTAGTTAACAAGGGCTTGATAACTAGTTAACAAGGGCTTGATAACTAGTTAACAAGGGCTTGATAACTAGTTAACAAGGGCTTGATAACTAGTTGACAAGGGGCTTGATAACTAGTTGACAAGGGCTTGATAACTAGTTGACAAGGGCTTGATAACTAGTTGACAAGGGCTTGATAACTAGTTGACAAGGGCTGGATAACTAGTAAACAAGGGCTTGATAACTAGTTGACAAGGGCTTGATAACTAGTTAACAAGGGCTTGATAACTAGTTAACAAGGGCTTGATAACTAGTAAACAAGGGCTTGATAACTAGTTGACAAGGGCTTGATAACTAGTTGACAAGGGCTGGATAACAAGTAAACAAGGGCTTGATAACTAGTAAACAAGGGCTGGATAACTAGTAAACAAGGGCTGGATAACTAGTAAACAAGGGCTCCCAGTAGCTGGATAACTAGTAGACAAGGGCTGGATAACTAGTCGACAAGGGCTTGATAACTAGTAAACAAGGGCTTGATAACTAGTTAACAAGGGCTTGATAACTAGTAAACAAGGGCTTGATAACTAGTTGACAAGGGCTTGATAACTAGTAAACAAGGGCTTGATAACTAGTAGACAAGGGCTTGATAACTAGTTGACAAGGGCTTGATAACTAGTAAACAAGGGCTTGATAACTAGTAAACAAGGGCTTGATAACTAGTAAACAAGGGCTTGATAACTAGTAAACAAGGGCTTGATAACTAGTAAACAAGGGCTTGATAACTAGTAAACAAGGGCTTGATAACTAGTAAACAAGGGCTTGATAACTAGTAAACAAGGGCTGGATAACTAGTCGACTCCCAGGGCTGGATAACTAGTAAACAAGGGCTGGATAACTAGTAAACAAGGGCTGGATAACTAGTAGACAAGGGCTGGATAACTAGTAGACAAGGGCTGGATAACTAGTAAACAAGGGCTGGATAACTAGTAAACAAGGGCTGGATAACTAGTAAACAAGGGCTGGATAACTAGTAGACAAGGGCTGGACAAGACTAGTTGACAAGGGCTGGATAACTAGTAGACAAGGGCTTGATAACTAGTAAACAAGGGCTGGATAACTAGTAAACAAGGGCTGGATAACTAGTAAACAAGGGCTGGATAACTAGTAAACAAGGGCTGGATAACTAGTAGACAAGGGCTGGATAACTAGTAGACAAGGGCTGGATAACTAGTCGACAAGGGCTTGATAACTAGTCGACAAGGGCTGGATAACTAGTCGACAAGGGCTTGATAACTAGTCGACAAGGGCTGGATAACTAGTCGACAAGGGCTGGATAACTAGTAGACAAGGGCTGGATAACTAGTCGACAAGGGCTGGATAACTAGTCGACAAGGGCTTGATAACTAGTAGACATACATGGAACGTCTGGATGTACCTGAGGAAAGGTTTGAGAAAGGCTGGGATAGAGAGAACACCAGTATCTGGGCGTGAAGAGACGTTGTCGCTGAGTATGAGGTGCCTCCACTCCCATTCAGACTCCCATTCAGACTCCCATTCAGACTCCCATTCAGACTCCCATTCAGACTCCCATTCGACTCCCATTCAGACTCCCAGTAGACTCCCATTCAGACTCCCATTAGACTCCCAGTAGACTCCCAGTAGACTCCCAGTAGACTCCCATTCAGACTCCCAGTAGACTCCCAGTAGACTCCCAGTAGACTCCCAGTAGACTCCCATTCAGACTCCCATTCAGACTCCCATTCAGACTCCCATTCAGACTCCCATTCAGACTCCCATTCAGACTCCCATTAGACTCCCAGTAGACTCCCATTAGACTCCCATTAGACTCCCATTCAGACTCCCATTCAGACTCCCATTCAGACTCCCATTCAGACTCCCATTCAGACTCCCAGTAGACTCCCAGTCAGACTCCCAGTAGACTCCCATTCAGACTCCCATTCAGACTCCCATTAGACTCCCATTAGACTCCCATTCAGACTCCCATTCAGACTCCCATTCAGACTCCCATTCAGACTCCCATTCAGACTCCCATTCAGACTCCCATTCAGACTCCCATTCAGACTCCCATTCAGACTCCCATTAGACTCCCATTAGACTCCCATTCAGACTCCCATTCAGACTCCCAGTAGACTCCCATTCAGACTCCCAGTAGACTCCCATTCAGACTCCCATTAGACTCCCATTCAGACTCCCATTCAGACTCCCATTAGACTCCCAGTAGACTCCCATTCAGACTCCCATTCAGACTCCCATTCAGACTCCCATTCAGACTCCCATTCAGACTCCCATTCAGACTCCCATTCAGACTCCCATTCAGACTCCCATTAGACTCCCATTAGACTCCCATTCAGACTCCCATTCAGACTCCCATTCAGACTCCCATTAGACTCCCATTCAGACTCCCATTCAGACTCCCATTCAGACTCCCATTCAGACTCCCATTAGACTCCCATTAGACTCCCATTAGACTCCCATTAGACTCCCATTCAGACTCCCATTCAGACTCCCATTCAGACTCCCATTCAGACTCCCAGTAGACTCCCATTCAGACTCCCATTCAGACTCCCATTCAGACTCCCATTCAGACTCCCATTAGACTCCCATTAGACTCCCATTAGACTCCCATTCAGACTCCCATTCAGACTCCCATTCAGACTCCCATTCAGACTCCCATTCAGACTCCCATTCAGACTCCCATTCAGACTCCCATTCAGACTCCCATTAGACTCCCATTCAGACTCCCATTCAGACTCCCATTCAGACTCCCATTCAGACTCCCATTCAGACTCCCAATCAGACTCCCATTCAGACTCCCATTCAGACTCCCATTCAGACTCCCATTCAGACTCCCATTCAGACTCCCAGTAGACTCCCATTCAGACTCCCATTCAGACTCCCATTCAGACTCCCATTAGACTCCCATTCAGACTCCCATTCAGACTCCCATTCAGACTCCCATTCAGACTCCCATTCAGACTCCCATTCAGACTCCCATTCAGACTCCCATTCAGACTCCCATTCAGACTCCCATTCAGACTCCCATTCAGACTCCCATTCAGACTCCCATTCAGACTCCCATTCAGACTCCCATTAGACTCCCATTCAGACTCCCATTCAGACTCCCATTCAGACTCCCATTCAGACTCCCATTCAGACTCCCATTCAGACTCCCAGTAGACTCCCATTCAGACTCCCATTCAGACTCCCATTCAGACTCCCATTAGACTCCCATTAGACTCCCAGTAGACTCCCAGTAGACTCCCAGTAGACTCCCAGTAGACTCCCATTCAGACTCCCATTCAGACTCCCATTCAGACTCCCAGTAGACTCCCAGTAGACTCCCAGTAGACTCCCAGTAGACTCCCATTCAGACTCCCATTCAGACTCCCATTAGACTCCCATTCAGACTCCCATTCAGACTCCCATTCAGACTCATTCAGACTCCCATTAGACTCCCATTAGACTCCCATTCAGACTCAGACTCCCATTCAGACTCCCATTCAGACTCCCATTCAGACTCCCATTCAGACTCCCAGTAGACTCCCAGTAGACTCCCAGTAGACTCCCATTCAGACTCCCATTCAGACTCCCATTAGACTCCCATTCAGACTCCCATTCAGACTCCCATTAGACTCCCAGTAGACTCCCAGTAGACTCCCAGTAGACTCCCATTAGACTCCCATTAGACTCCCATTAGACTCCCAGTAGACTCCCAGTAGACTCCCAGTAGACTCCCATTAGACTCCCAGTAGACTCCCAGTAGACTCCCAGTAGACTCCCAGTAGACTCCCATTAGACTCCCAGTAGACTCCCAGTAGACTCCCATTCAGACTCCCATTCAGACTCCCATTCAGACTCCCAGTAGACTCCCAGTAGACTCCCATTCAGACTCCCATTAGACTCCCATTAGACTCCCATTAGACTCCCATTAGACTCCCAGTAGACTCCCAGATTCAGACTCCCAGTAGACTCCCATTAGACTCCCATTAGACTCCCAGTAGACTCCCAGTAGACTCCCAGTAGACTCCCAGTAGACTCCCAGTAGACTCCCAGTAGACTCCCATTAGACTCCCATTCAGACTCCCATTAGACTCCCATTAGACTCCCATTCAGACTCCCATTCAGACTCCCAGTAGACTCCCAGTAGACTCCCAGTAGACTCCCATTAGACTCCCATTAGACTCCCAGTAGACTCCCATTCAGACTCCCATTCAGACTCCCATTCAGACTCCCATTCAGACTCCCATTAGACTCCCATTCAGACTCCCATTCAGACTCCCATTAGACTCCCAGTAGACTCCCATTAGACTCCCAGTAGACTCCCATTAGACTCCCATTAGACTCCCATTAGACTCCCATTAGACTCCCAGTAGACTCCCAGTAGACTCCCATTAGACTCCCATTAGACTCCCATTAGACTCCCATTAGACTCCCATTAGACAGCTCTGCGAGTGTTATGTCAAAAATGTCTGACCTCTGACCTCTGCCTGGCAGTAATGATTGATTGCTGTTGTGCTGAATAGGCACATTTTTGTATGCTTGTACATTTGTACTTAGCCATTCTTTGGAAGGACATCATAAATGATCGTAGTTGCTCAGCGAAACTCTATATTTGGTAAATACCTAACATATTTTGAGGTAAAGCTTGCAGAGCTGTCTAACGGGAGTTTCCCAGGGTGTTTGAGAGGAGACAAGACATACTCATCGTCGACACCTCTAAACGCCCAGATACTGGGGCAGAGAACACATCTATGGTACCTGATGTTATTGACACAGTCTTCATGAGCCTCCACCAGGGTCTTGATGTGCTTGGAAGAGATGGGATCGAACAGGAGAACCTCCGTCTGTTCACAGGCCACTGTCAGGACAGACCTGGGGAGTGGTGAGATATAAAGGTCACAACGACAGGCCCAGTCTGTATTATGTTTCGTGTGGACCCCAGGAAGAGTAGCTGCTGCTTTTGCAACAACTAATGGGGATCCTAATTCAATACCAAAATACCTCGCCTAGGTCAACTTGTGTAATGTACAATGTCTGTCTGTGGATTGTGACACCTGATCATACAACTTTAGCTTTCCTATTACCATTTTGCACAAATATGGATAAAACTTCGGTCTAAAAATGGACAAACACGGTAACATCCATTGTCATCCTGTCCTTACCCGTCGGGGGAGTATTCCAAATTGAACACTGCGCCATGAGTTTGGGTACTGAGATTGACCGAGTCTGCAGCCGGACTCATGGAAGAATACAAGTTCGTCATTGTCCTAAAGTTATCTCTGGATGGGTCCACGAACAGCCCTCTCCTTATAGTCCTGCTCTGTAGCATGGAGAACAGGCTGTTGGAGCTCGTCTCGACCGAACCAGGGCCAGCCATAGAGGTACCCCTCCCTTGCCCCGAGGCGCCTGGTACATTCGGCGGACACCGGGGATTGTCCTGCGCGGCTGCCGAATCCGCCCTGGAGCTTCTCGGGTGAAGACTACTCTCCTCTCGGCTGCTCTGCGGAGGACGCGCCGGTGTCTTGTCTTCATCGGCGGAATCGTCGGTCTGCGGGTCCTGTTCCTTGTCCGACACCCGGCTGCTGGACGTGGTGTCCTGCGACTCGTCCGGGTCCACGCTGTCGCTCTGCTGCTCCGAGCTCATTGTGGCTGTTCTCGCCGACGGGGTGCCTGTGCAGGCCCCTTGTTTCAACAGATAGTGGCTCGGTTCAACAACGAATTGTGCAATGATTGTATCTCGAATACACCTTTACCTCTACTCCGTTAAGACAATCCCCACCCCCCACCCCCCCAATAACAAAAAACCGTGGGTGGAATTTGACGAAACGAGACAAGAGACGGAATGGCTATTTGATGTAGCTAAGCACACAACACTGGAGCAAAAATAAACCAAGTGCTGTGACGGAGTTCAGCTTCCTTCTTCTTCTTCCGCGGAATTTCAGTGGTCAAAAACGAAGATAATAAATTGGATACCTCCACCTCGTGGACATAGTTAATACTTTCATTTCATAAACAAAACTCTAAATCAAATTTGGTTTGTCACAAGCACCGAATATAACGAGTGTAGAGTTAACCGTGACATGCTACTTTAAGAGTTCTTCACAACGATGCAGAATTTTAAAAATATATAACACATTTTTAAAAAGTAACACAAGAATGGAGCTTTATACAGGGATTACAATATCAATGCTATTACCAGGTCAAATGTTGTATTTATTTCTTTATTTGTATTTCACCTTTATTTAACTTGGCAAGTCAGTTAAGAACAAATTTTTATTTACAATGACGGCCTACCAATATTTGAGGTACGAGATATTTGAGGTAAATATGCACATGAAGGCAGGGTAAAGTGACATCAGGATAGAACATAATAAGGTATTTGAGGTATATATGTACACGAAGGCAGGGTAAAGTGACTAGACATCAGGATAGATAATAATAAGGTATTTGAGGTAGATATGTACATGAAGGCAGGGTAAAGTGACTAGACATCAGGATAGATAATAATAAGGTATTTGAGGTAGATATGTACATGAAAGCAGGGTAAAGTGACTAGACATCAGGATAGATAATAATAAGGTATTAGAGGTAGATATGTACACGAAGGCAGGGTAAAGTGACTAGACATCAGGATAGATAATAAGGTATTTGAGGTAGATATGTACATGAAGGCAGGGTAAAGTGACATCAGGATAGAACATAATAAGGTATTTGAGGTATATATGTACACGAAGGCAGGGTAAAGTGACTAGACATCAGGATAGATAATAATAAGGTATTTGAGGTAGATATGTACATGAAAGCAGGGTAAAGTGACTAGACATCAGGATAGATAATAATAAGGTATTTGAGGTAGATATGTACATGAAAGCAGGGTAAAGTGACTAGGCATCAGGATAGATCATAATAAGATATTAGAGGTAGATATGTACACGAAGGCAGGGTAAAGTGACTAGACATCAGGATAGATAATAAGGTATTTGAGGTAGATATGTACATGAAGGCAGGGTAAAGTGACCCTGAGAGCGAGAGTAGAGGCAGGTAGCTGGGTCCAGGGGCAGGCAGAAGGTCATACACAGGAGGAGGCAGGTAGCTGGGTCCAGGGGCAGGCAGAAGGTCATACACAGGAGGAGGCAGGTAGCTGGGTCCAGGGGCAGGCAGAAGGTCACACACAGGAGGAGGCAGGTAGCTGGGTCCAGGGGCAGGCAGAAGGTCATACACAGGAGGAGGCAGGTAGCTGGGTCCAGGGGCAGGTATCTGGGTCCAGGTGCAGGTAGCTGGGTCCAGGGGCAGGCAGCAGGTCATACACAGGGGGAGGCACAAACATTGGCACAGACACATTTCCTAATAATTGCTCCCACAGTTGATTTCTTCAAACCAAGCTACTTACCTATTGCAGATTCAGTCTTCCCAGCCTGGTGCAGGTCTACAATTTTGTTTCTGGTTTCCTTTGACAGCTCTTTGGTCTTGGCCATAGTGGAGTTTGGAGTGTGATTGTTTGAGGTTGTGGACAGGTGTCTTTTATACTGATAACAAGTTCAAACAGGTGCCATTAATACAGGTAACGAGTGGAGGACAGAGGAGCCTCTTTAAGAAGAAGTTACAGGTCTGTGAGAGCCAGAAATCTTGCTTGTTTGTAGGTGACCAAATACTTATTTTCCACCATCATTTCCAAAAATCCTACAATGTGATTTAAAAAAAAAAAAAAGTTTCATTTTGTCTGTCATAGTTGAATTGTACCTATGATGAAAATTACAGGCCTCTCTCATCTTTTTAAGTGGGAGAACTTGCACAATTGGTGGCTGACTTTGTTGCCCCACTGTATGTGGTAGTGGTGAAGTAGGGGCCTGAGGGCACACAGTGTGTGTTGAAATCTGTGAATGTATTGTAATAAACTGGTATAAACTGCCTTAACTTTGGGTAATGGGGATCTGTAATAAATACAAATGCATAGGTGTTTATTTTGTCCAGGTGTGAAAGGGCAGTGTGGAGTGCGATAGAGATTGAATCATCTGTGGATCTGTTGGTGTGGTATGCAAATAGAGAGGGTCTAGGGATTCTGGGATGAGAGTGATGATGTCGACCTTGCCAAGGCTTTCGACTCTGTCAATCACCATATTCTTATCGGCAGACTCAGTAGCCTCGGTTTTTCGGATGACTGCCTTGCCTGGTTCACCAATTACTTTGCAGACAGAGTTCAGTGTGTCAAATCGGAGGGCATGTTGTCCGGTCCTCTGGCAGTCTCTATGGGGGTGCCACAGGGTTCAATTCTCGGGCCGACTCTTTTCTCTGTATATATCAATGATGTTGCTCTTGCTGCGGGCGATTCCCTGATCCACCTCTACGCAGACGACACCATTGTATACACTTTCGGCCCGTCCTTGGACACTGTGCTATCTAACCTCCAATCGAGCTTCAATGCCATACAACACTCCTTCCGTGGCCTCCAACTGCTCTTAAACGCTAGTAAAACCAAATGCATGCTTTTCAACCGATCGCTGCCTGCACCCGCATGACCGACTAGCATCACCACCATGGATGGTTCCGACCTTGAATATGTGGACACCTATAAGTACCTAGGTGTCTGGCTAGACTGCAAACTCTCCTTCCAGACCCATATCAAACATCTCCAATCGAAAATCAAATCAAGAATCGGCTTTCTATTCCGCAACAAAGCCTCCTTCACTCACGCTGCCAAGCTTACCCTAGTAAAACTGACTATCCTACCGATCCTCGACTTCGGCGATGTCATCTACAAAATTGCTTCCAACATTCTTCTCAGCAAACTGGATGCAGTTTATCACAGTGCCATCCGTTTTTTCACTAAAGCACCTTATACTACCCACCACTGCGACTTGTATGCTCTAGTCGGCTGGCCCTAGCTACATATTCGTCGCCAGACCCACTGGCTCCAGGTCATCTACAAGGCCATGCTAGGCAAAGCTCCGCCTTATCTCAGCTCACTGGTCACGATGGCAACACCCATCCGTAGCACGCGCTCCAGCAGGTGTATCTCATTGATCATCCCTAAAGCCAACACCTCATTCGGCCGCCTTTCGTTCCAGTACTCTGCTGCCTGTGACTGTAACGAATTGCAAAAATCGCTGAAGTTGGAGACTTTTATCTCCCTCACCAACTTCAAACATCAGCTAGCTGAGCAGCTAACCGATCGCTGCAGCTGTACATAATCTATTGGTAAATAGCACACCCATTTTCACCTACCTCATCCCCACAGTTTTTATTTATTTACTTTTCTGCTCTTTTGCACACCAATATCTCTACCTGTACATGACCATCTGATCATTTATCACTCCAGTGTTAATCTGCAACATTGTAATTATTCGCCAACCTCATGCCTTTTGCACACAATGTATATAGACTCCCCTTTTTTCTCTGTGTTACTGACTTGTTAATTGTTTACTCCATGTGTAACTCTGTGTTGTCTGTTCACACTGCTATGCTTTATCTTGGCCAGGTCGCAGTTGCAAATGAGAACCTGTTCTCAACTAGCCTACCTGGTTAAATAAAGGTGAAATAAAAATATATATTTTTTAAATGTGAGCCATTGATGTGAGCCATTGCCAGCCATTTAGGCAGGTTACCTTGGTGTTCTTGGGCACAAGGACAAAGCAAAACAGTCCTGTAGTTTAGCATCTGCTTCATCTGGCCACTTTTTTAGTCACTGGTGCTTCCTGCTTTAGTTTTTGCTTGTAAGCAGGAATCAGGAGGATAGAATTATGATCAGATTTACCAAATGGAGGGCGAGGGAGAGGTGTTTACAATTTTACCAAATGGAGGGCGAGGGAGAGGTGTTTACAATTTTGTGGAAAAATTTTGTGGAAAAACACTAATGATCCCTGGTGCTGAATCCAATCTTCAGCTTGTTATATGAAATCTATGGACAAAGGTCTGTAAACACACTAATGATCCCAGATCATTAGCTGGAACCAGGCCCAGATCCCAGATCATTAGCTGGAACCAGCCCAGATCCCAGATCATTAGCTGGAACCAGGCCCAGATCCTAGATCATTAGCTGGAACCAGGCCCAGATCCCCCAGATCATTAGCTGGAACCAGGCCCAGATCATCATAGCTGGAACCAGGCCCAGATCCCAGATCATTAGCTGGAACCAGGCCCAGATCCTAGATCATTAGCTGGAACCAGGCCCAGATCCTAGATCATTAGCTGGAACCAGGCCCAGATCCCAGATCATTAGCTGGAACCAGGCCCAGATCCCTGATCATTAGCTGGAACCAGGCCCAGATCCCCAGGCCCAGATCATTAGCTGGAACCAGGCCCAGATCCCTGATCATTAGCTGGAACCAGGCCCAGATCCTAGATCATTAGCTGGAACCAGGCCCAGATCCTAGATCATTAGCTGGAACCAGGCCCAGATCCTAGATCATTAGCTGAACCAGGCCCAGATCCCTGATCATTAGCTGGAACCAGGCCCAGATCCCTGTCATTAGCTGGAACCAGGCCCAGATCCCAGATCATTAGCTGGAACCAGGCCCAGATCCCTGTCATTAGCTGGAACCAGGCCCAGATCCCTGTCATTAGCTGGAACCAGGCCCAGATCCTAGATCATTAGCTGTAACCAGGCCCAGATCCTAGATCATTAGCTGGAACCAGGCCCAGATCCCAGATCATTAGCTGGAACCAGGCCCATCCCTGATCATTAGCTGGAACCAGCTGGAACCAGGCCCAGATCCCTGATCATTAGCTGGAACCAGGCCCAGATCCCTGTCATTAGCTGGAACCAGGCCCAGATCCCTGATCATTAGCTGGAACCAGGCCCAGATCCCAGATCATTAGCTGGAACCAGGCCCAGATCCCTGTCATTAGCTGGAACCAGGCCCAGATCCCTGTCATTAGCTGGAACCAGGCCCAGATCCCAGATCATTAGCTGGAGAAGGAAACTGAGATTTTACGGAAAAAGATCAGGGTGCCTTGTGAGAATCAGGCGACGAGTGGCTAATCTGCCTTTGTCTTCCGTCATTCGCTGGAAAATAACTGGGTTGGACTTTAAGCACGTTTATCCTACCAACTAAAAATGATTAAAAACTGCAATAACGTTGGAAAGTCCATCATGGCGGAACTTATGGGTTCTTTAGGTAAATGTGTTTGTTGTGAAAAGAGGGAAATATGTAACATTTCATGGGTTGAAAAGTTGCATCTTCGATTCTACGGTATGGCGCCACCGTGTGGCCAATTTGCATGGGATTCGGGAGGGTGTGGGGCTTTGGTCCTTTAAATGCCAGGTGGCACCCTCCTGGGCCTTGGGTTATGGCATCGGGAGCGGAACTTATGGGTTCTTTAGGTAAATGTGTTTGTTGTGAAAAGAGGAAATATGTACCATATTTTTTTTCATTTTTTTTATTTTTTTATATAAATTGGCAGAAATTAAAAAAACATATTTTTGCTTTGTCAATATGGGGTATTGTGTGTAGATTGATGAGGGAAAAACCGATTTAATACATTTTAGAATAAGGCTGTAACGTAACAAAATGGGGTAAAAGACAAGGGGTCTGAATACTTTCTGAATGCACTGTACATCGACAGACCTAGTGTTTGTGTTGTGTGCCTCAATGTTCATTCTTTCTGTGCTATAATGAACAACTGGAACCTGTTGTGTGTCTGTGTGTTTCTGTCTCCCAGCCTACAGGGGGCGCCCAAGCACGTGCTGCTACATGCTGAGGAGGAGTCTCAAGTGGAACGACCCACGCCCCTGACCCCAGACCTTCCCTACCCTCTCCTCCACCACCTCTTTAACTCCCATATTAGAGCGCCTCAACCTGGGACCCACTCTATAAAATAGCCTGGTAAAACCAGTCTGAATGATGAGCGCATCTTTGAAACAGTGTTGAGAATGTTGATTCAGGTTGGTTCAACCAGGCTATGTAACCAGGTGACTCCTAGCCTGAAAATCCAGATCTGTTTTGTACTAACATTCCACTCGTGTACTCTGTTGTCATATGTCAATGTTTGACAATGACACGGAGTGGAATGATAGCACAAACAGACTGGTATCCAGGCTAAGGTGATCATCCATATCAGAGAATAATGATGATGAATCTGTTGGAATCCAACCTGTTGTTTTGTTATGAAAGGAGAGATGTCTAGTTTTTTTTTGCCAACTAACACATCTCTTCTTGTCCATGGTTCACTCATCACGAATGAATAAACCGAGTGGCAGTTGCTCCAACCACTGACCAAGTAAGACACAGGAACACGGGACTAACTGACTGACTGACTTACTGTTAACAAAGAAAATAAACTTGGCTCCAGGTATGAGAGCCATTGTTATGTTTTTGCTATTGAAACATTTGCGCAGATACACTTTAAAATGGATCAAACCCTGACTCGTACAAAAATACATTGTTTGCTACTGTATGGCATGGGTGTAACGTCGTTCTTCGTTTGTAGAAAGAGAGTCGGACCGAAATGCAGCGTGGTGGTTACTCATGACTTTAATAGAAAAAGTGACACATGAAATAACTGATACAAATACAAGAAACAACAAACGGAACGTGAAACCTAAATACACAGTGAAACCCAGGCTACCTAAATACGGTTCCCCATCAGAGACAACAAGAATCACCTGACTCTGATTGAGAACCGCCTCAGGCAGCCAAGCCTATACTCGACACACCCCTAATCAACCACAATCCCAATGCCTACAAAAACCCCAATACGACAATACAATAAACCCATGTCACACCCTGGCCTGAACAAATATTTAAAGAAAACACAAAATACTAAGACCAAGGCGTGACAATTGGTGAAAAGATGTGTTTTTTTTGTGAATGTTTGGAGGGAAGTCGGGATGCTAGTGTCTTGTTGAGCATCTCCTCTTTCTTTCTTGATTTGTTTTTGTCATTTAACCTCTTGGTTTCATCTTGTCATGTAACCTCTTGGTTTATTTGAGTCATTTAACCTCTTGGTTTCTTCTTGTCATGTAACCTCTTGGTTTATTTGAGTAATTTAACCTCTTGGTTTCTTCTTGTCATGTAAACTCTTGGTTTATTTGAGTAATTTAACCTCTTGGTTTATTTTAGTAATTTAACCACTTGGTTTATTTTAGTAATTTAACCTCTTGGTTTCGTCTTGTCATGTAACCTCTTGGTTTATTTGAGTCATTTAACCTCTTGGTTTCGTCTTGTCATATAACCTCTTGGTTTATTTTAGTAATTTAACCTCTTGGTTAATTTTAGTCATTTAAGCACTTGGTTTATTTTAGTAATTTAACCTCTTGGTTTCTTCTTGTCATTTAACCTCTTGGTTTATTTTAGTCATTTAACCTCTTGGTTTCTTCTTGTCATATAACCTCTTGGTTTATTTTAGTCATTTAACCTCTTGGTTTATTTTAGTCATTTAACCTCTTGGTTTCTTCTTGTCATATAACCTCTTGGTTTATTTTAGTCATTTAACCTCTTGGTTTCTTCTTGTCATATAACCTCTTGGTTTATTTTAGTCATTTAACCTCTTGGTTTATTTTAGTCATTTAACCTCTTGGTTTCTTCTTGTCATATAACCTCTTGGTTTATTTTAGTCATTTAACCTCTTGGTTTCTTCTTGTCATATAACCTCTTGGTTTATTTTAGTCATTTAACCTCTTGGTTTCTTCTTGTCATATAACCTCTTGGTTTATTTTAGTCATTTAACCTCTTGGTTTATTTTAGTCATTTAACCTCTTGGTTTCTTCTTGTCATATAACCTCTTTGCTTTCAACCGTGATTTGCTTATTCACCAGGCTAGGCTAGCCAGTCACAGAGTAGATAAATTAAGATTTGAAACCTCTCTAAGGTGTCAAGGCATGGTCCATTTTTCTGGGACATATTTCAGTACAATGGAGTGTAATTACTTGTGTTTTAAGGAGTTTTTCATTTTAAGAGTATTTCCACATGTCAGTTGTTGAGTGATAATTACACATTTTTATGATGTTTGCAATAGTGTTTTTTTTTAAAGTGGTTCTATCTGAATTTTCTGGGGTAGACTGTTGATGCTCCCTGATATTGTAACGTTTGTTGAAGGATAGTGGGACGTGTTGTGGTCTGAGATTTGCCATTCTGAGATTCGGTTTTGCAGTGATGGAAAACTGAAGAACACAGAGACCTAACGGTGTGTGTTCTAGAATGTGTTCTAGTGACGGTTCTAGGATGTGTTCTAGTGACGGTTCTAGAATGTGTTCTAGTGACGGTTCTAGGATGTGTTCTACTGACGGTTCTAGAATGTGTTCTAGTGACGGTTCTAGGATGTGTTCTACTGACGGTTCTAGAATGTGTTCTAGTGACGGTTCTAGAATGTGTTCTAGTGACGGTTCTAGAATATTTTCTAGTGACGGTTCTAGGATGTGTTCTACTGACGGTTCTAGAATGTGTTCTAGTGACGGTTCTAGAATGTGTTCTAGTGACGGTTCTAGAATGTGTTCTAGTGACAGTTCTAGAATGTGTTCTAGTGACGGTTCTAGAATGTGTTCTAGTGACGGTTCTAGGATGTGTTCTACTGACGGTTCTAGAATATTTTCTAATGATGGTTCTAGGATGTGTTCTACTGACGGTTCTAGAATGTGTTCTAGTGACGGTTCTAGAATGTGTTCTAGTGACGGTTCTAGAATGTGTTCTAGTGACGGTTCTAGAATGTGTTCTACTGACGGTTCTAGAATATTTTCTAATGACGGTTCTAGGATGTGTTCTACTGACGGTTCTAGAATGTGTTCTAGTGACGGTTCTAGAATGTGTTCTAGTGACGGTTCTATTATATTTTCTAGTGACGGTTCTATTATATTTTCTAGTGTCGGTTCACTGTGTTCCTATACATGAACAGGTGTGTATGATGAGGGTAGATAATGTGTCCTCATTGTTGAGACAGGCGTGATAACAATTCAAACGTAATCCCTGTTTGTTCGTTTATTTGATTTCACCTTTATTGAACTCATATGAATGAGTGGGATTGTACTTACTAGTCATTATTGGGTATTGCTGTGAATCTAGTGTGGAAGGCATCCAGAATGTGGGTGTTTGTTTAAATAGAGCAGGGAGGCTATCCCACAGTAAGTAAGTCCCACAGTAAGTGTTTAAATAGAGCAGGGAGGCTATCCCACAGTAAGTAAGTCCCACAGTAAGTAAGTCCCACAGTAAGTAAGTCCCACAGTAAGTGTTTAAATAGAGTAGGGAGGCTATCCCACAGTAAGTAAGTCCCACAGTAAGTAAGTCCCACAGTAAGTAAGTCCCACAGTAAGTAAGTCCCACAGTAAGTAAGTCCCACAGTAAGTGTTTAAATAGAGTAGGGAGGCTATCCCACAGTAAGTAAGTCCCACAGTAAGTAAGTCCCACAGTAAGTAAGTCCCACAGTAAGTAAGTCCCACAGTAAGTAAGTCCCACAGTAAGTGTTTAAATAGAGCAGGGAGGCTATCCCACAGTAAGTAAGTCCCACAGTAAGTAAGTCCCACAGTAAGTAAGTCCCACAGTAAGTAAGTCCCACAGTAAGTAAGTCCCACAGTAAGTAAGTCCCACAGTAAGTGTTTAAATAGAGTAGGGAGGCTATCCCACAGTAAGTAAGTCCCACAGTAAGTAAGTCCCACAGTAAGTAAGTCCCACAGTAAGTAAGTCCCACAGTAAGTAAGTCCCACAGTAAGTAAGTCCCACAGTAAGTGTTTAAATAGAGTAGGGAGGCTATCCCACAGTAAGTAAGTCCCACAGTAAGTAAGTCCCACAGTAAGTAAGTCCCACAGTACAGTAAGTAAGTCCCACAGTAAGTAAGTCCCACAGTAAGTAAGTCCCACAGTAAGTGTTTAAATAGAGCAGGGAGGCTATCCCACAGTAAGTAAGTCCCACAGTAAGTAAGTCCCACAGTAAGTAAGTCCCACAGTAAGTGTTTAAATAGAGCAGGGAGGATATCCCACAGTAAGTAAGTCCCACAGTAAGTAAGTCCCACAGTAAGTGTTTAAATAGAGCAGGGAGGATATCCACAGTAAGTGTTTAAATAGAGCAGGGAGGATATCCCACAGTAAGTGTTTAAATAGAGCAGGGAGGATATCCCACAGTAAGTCCCACAGTAAGTGTTTAAATAGAGCAGGGAGGATATCCCACAGTAAGTGTTTAAATAGAGCAGGGAGGATATCCCACAGTAAGTGTAAGTCCCACAGTAAGTAAGTCCCACAGTAAGTAAGTCCCAAATAGAGTAAGTCCCACAGTAAGTAAGTCCCACAGTAAGTAAGTCCCACAGTAAGTGTTTAAATAGAGCAGGGAGGATATCCCACAGTAAGTAAGTCCCACAGTAAGTGTTTAAATAGAGCAGGGAGGATATCCCACAGTAAGTGTTTAAATAGAGCAGGGAGGATATCCCACAGTAAGTAAGTCCCACAGTAAGTAAGTCCCACAGTAAGTAAGTCCCACAGTAAGTAAGTCCCACAGTAAGTAAATGTTTGTTTTGAAGGATGACTGTGTAGAGAGGAAGATGGTTGAGGGGTTGAAGAGATTGACGAACAGAATCAGGACCCAATTCCAACGCCACACCTCAAAGCACCTCTGATGACACACATTACACAAACCAACCAAACTAAACCCCTGACAACACTCAACATTACACAAACCAGCCAAACTAAACCCCTGAAAACACTCAACATTACACAAACCAACCAAACGAAAACCCCTGACAACACTCAACATTACACAAACCAACCAAACGAAAACCCCTGACAACACTCAACATTACACAAACCAACCAAACTAAAACCCTGACAACACTCAACATTACACAAACCAGCCAAACTAAACCCCTGACAACACTCAACATTACACAAACCAACCAAACTAAAACCCCTGACAACACTCAACATTACACAAACCAACCAAACTAAACCCCTGACAACACTCAACATTACACAAACCAACCAAACTAAAACCCTGACAACACTCAACATTACACAAACCAAGTTGATGCATCATCGCGCACCAAACTTTTTCTGGTATTGTATTAAAAAAAAACACACGTAATTATATTTGAATCAATGTGAAAGAATGTTCAACCAATGATCTGGTCGTTGTGACACCGTATCCATGGCGTGGGCAGCGCCGGGTTGTACACACGCTGAGGTGCTGAGGTCTCTCTGGTCAACCTGTGATCTCTAACAGAGGTCGCCATCTTCAGGAAGAGATACCTACAGACGTGTGAACCTTAACTCCTCCCCTATTATCTGAGGCAAAACATCATTCCTGAGTTTCTACGATCAATTTGTTAATACGTTTTTAGCCCGACCGGATGTGCTACAGATATTTTATTAGCGAATGTTATCAAATAGAACAAACCTTAAAATAAAAATAATATATATATATATATATTTGCAACATAATTACAAGCCTCTGTTTTATTTTGTATTTCATTTGTAGTTGTGTATGTGCTTGATAAGAATGTCTTGAACTAAAAGGATTCTGACTGAACAGCGGTTTCGCTCACCTCAACAGATTTGACCGTTTTTTGAGAAATATCCTCTAATTCACTGGAGAACCACGGATACAAGCAGACCAACCAATAACTACACCATTATTTATTGGGTTAAGATGATTAAAAATGCATTACACTCATTTGACCGAAGCTTTAGTATGAAACCACAAAAACAAAACAGTCCAACCCAATAAATCATATTCACGTCTTCATACGTTGAACCCTGTAGGGAGCTCTTCACCAGGCTAGGGAGGCTTCAGCCTGGTCCTGGTCGTACGGAGGAGGAGGAGGAGGAACTAGGGAGGCTTCAGCCTGGTCCTGGTCGTACGGAGGAGGAGGAGGAGGAACTAGGGAGGCTTCAGCCTGGTCCTGGTCGTACGGAGGAGGAGGAGGAGGAACTAGGGAGGCTTCAGCCTGGTCCTGGTCGTACGGAGGAGGAGGAGGAGGAACTAGGGAGGCTTCAGCCTGGTCCTGGTCGTACGGAGGAGGAGGAGGAACTAGGGAGGCTTCAGCCTGGTCCTGGTCGTTCAGCGGAGGAGGAGGAGGAGGAACTAGGGAGGCTTCTGCCTGGTCCTGGTCAGCCGGAGGAGGAGGAGGAACTAGGGAGGCTTCAGCCTGGTCCTGGTCGTACGGAGGAGGAGGAGGAGGAACTAGGGAGGCTTCAGCCTGGTCCTGGTCGATACGGAGGAGGAGGAGGAACTAGGAGGCTTCAGCCTGGTCCTGGTCGTTCAGCGGAGGAGGAGGAGGAGGAACTAGGGAGGCTTCAGCCTGGTCCTGGTCGTTCGGAGGAGGAGGAGGAGGAGGAACTAGGGAGGCTTCTGCCTGGTCCTGGTCGTTCAGCGGAGGAGGAGGAGGAGGAGGAACTAGGGAGGCTTCAGCCTGGTCCTGGTCTTACAGCGGAGGAGGAGGAGGAGGAGGAGGAGGAGAAGGAGGAGGGTTGGAGGGGGAGGAGGAGGAACTAGGGAGGCTTCTGCCTGGTCCTGGTCAGTGAATACAGCGGAGGAGGAGGAGGAGGAGGAGGAGGAGGAACTAGGGAGGCTTCTGCCTGGTCCTGGTCGTACAGCGGAGGAGGAGGAGGAGGAGGAGAAGGAGGAGGAGGAGGAGGAGGAGGAGGAGGAGAAGGAGGAGGAGGAGGAGGAGGAGGAGGAACTAGGGAGGCTTCAGCCTGGTCCTGGTCTTACAGCGGAGGAGGAGGAGGAACTAGGGAGGCTTCTGCCTGGTCCTGGTCGTACAACGCAGGTTAAGGAGGAGGGGCTAAGGAGGCTTCTACATGGTCCTGGTTGTACAGCGGAGGGTAAGGAGGAGGAGTAGTGTTCTTAGCCGGTTCTGTCTGTTCTATGTCAGCCTCATTGGTCCATTGGTAGGACTGACAGATTCTACAGACACTTTTCTGTCGAATCTGTGTATCAGTGTTTCAGAACCTGATAGGGGGATTATTCTTCCAACACGTCTCCGGTCCCTCCGTTCGTTGTCCATTAGAGAACTGTGGTCTTCACTGGAGCGATGTGGAGAAGAGGCTTGGCAGAGCACCACACTGGGTAGGGTTGATATATCGGGTGGGAAACATATGACATGAGGTATTATAGGGGAGGGTTGGATCAGCCAGCAGGCAAAAGGCTTTGAACGCCAGGCGCAGATGTTCCCAGAGGAATGAAACAGTGAATATTTGAAAAGATGGATATTTGTTGGATCATGAAGAAGCAGCTCTGTGACGTATCATGTCAGAGAAAGAGAGGTTGTGTGTGTTGGATGCCTGAGAGAAAGACTTGTACATGTGGTAAGGAGGGGGGGGAAATAAAAATACAAAAAATGGCGATTCAGAGGAGACTGACATTTCAGCAATACTGGGAAATGGACATGGTTAGGAGAGGAAACGAGAGAAACCTGAGACCTAGAGAAAGAGGGAAGGAGAAGGTTAGAGGCAGAGAGAGAAGGAGAAGGAGAACGTTAGAGGGAGAGAGAGATGGAGAAGGTTAGAGGGAGAGAGAGATGGGTAAGGAGAAGGTTAGAGGGAGAGGGAGAGGGAAGGAGAACGTTAGAGGGAGAGAGAGATAGGTAAGGAGAAGGTTAGAGGGAGAGAGAGATGGGTAAGGAGAACGTTAGAGGGAGAGGGAGAGGGAGATGGGTAAGGAGAAGGTTAGAGGGAGAGAGAGATGGAGAAGGTTAGAGGGAGAGAGAAATGGGTAAGGAGAACGTTAGAGGGAGAGGGAAGGAGAAGGTTAGAGGCAGAGAGAGAAGGAGAAGGAGAACGTTAGAGGGAGAGAGAGATGGAGAAGGTTAGAGGGAGAGAGAGATGGAGAACGTTAGAGGGAGAGAGAGATGGAGAAGGTTAGAGGGAGAGAGAGATGGGTAAGGAGAAGGTTAGAGGGAGAGGGAGAGGGAAGGAGAACGTTAGAGGGAGAGAGAGATAGGTAAGGAGAAGGTTAGAGGGAGAGAGAGATGGGTAAGGAGAACGTTAGAGGGAGAGGGAGAGGGAGATGGGTAAGGAGAACGTCAGAGGGAGAGAGAGATGGAGAAGGTTAGAGGGAGAGAGAAATGGGTAAGGAGAACGTTAGAGGGAGAGGGAAGGAGAAGGTTAGAGGCAGAGAGAGAAGGAGAAGGAGAACGTTAGAGGGAGAGAGAGATGGAGAAGGTTAGAGGGAGAGAGAGATGGGTAAGGAGAAGGTTAGAGGGAGAGGGAGAGGGAAGGAGAACGTTAGAGGGAGAGAGAGATAGGTAAGGAGAAGGTTAGAGGGAAAGGGAGAGGGAAGGAGAACGTTAGAGGGAGAGAGAGATGGAGAAGGTTAGAGGGAGAGAGAGATGGGTAAGGAGAAGGTTAGAGGGAAAGGGAGAGGGAAGGAGAACGTTAGAGGGAGAGAGAGATAGGTAAGGAGAAGGTTAGAGGGAGAGAGAGATGGGTAAGGAGAACGTTAGAGGGAGAGGGAGAGGGAGATGGGTAAGGAGAACGTCAGAGGGAGAGAGAGATGGAGAAGGTTAGAGGGAGAGAGAAATGGGTAAGGAGAACGTTAGAGGGAGAGGGAAGGAGAAGTTTAGAGGGAGAGGGAGATGGGTAAGGAGAACGTTACAGGGAGAGAGAGATGGAGAAGGTTAGAATGAGAGAGAGATGGGTAAGGAGAACGTTAGAGGGAGAGGGAGAAGGAAGGAGAAGGTTAGAGGGAGAGGGAGAGGGAAGGAGAAGGTTAGAGGGAGAGAGAGATGGAAGGAGAATGTTAGAGGGAGAGGGAGAGGGAAGGAGAACGTTAGAGGGAGAGGGAGATGGGGAAGGAGAACGTTAGAGGGAGAGAGAGATGGAGAAGGTTAGAGGGAGAGAGAGATGGAGAAGGTTAGAGGCAGAGAGAGATGGAGAAGGTTAGAGGCAGAGAGAGGGAAGGAGAAGGTTAGAGGCAGAGAGAGAGGGAAGGAGAAGGCCAGAGGCAGAGAGAGGGAAGGAGATGGTTAGAGGGAGAGAGAGAGGGAAGGAGAAGGTTAGAGGCAGAGAGAGGGAAGGAGAAGGTTAGAGGCAGAGAGAGGGAAGGAGAAGGTTAGAGGCAGAGAGAGGGAAGGAGAAGGTTAGAGGCAGAGAGAGAGGGAAGGAGAAGGTTAGAGGCAGAGAGAGAGGGAAGGAGAAGGTTAGAGGCAGAGAGAGGGAAGGAGAAGGTTAGAGGCAGAGAGAGAGGGAAGGAGAAGGTTAGAGGCAGAGAGAGAGGGGGAAGGAGAAGGTTAGAGGCAGAGAGAGGGAAGGAGAAGGTTAGAGGCAGAGAGAGATGGGGAAGGAGAAGGTTATAGGCAGAGAGAGGGAAGGAGAAGGTTAGAGGCAGAGAGAGAGAGGGAAGGAGAAGGTTAGAGGCAGAGAGAGAGGGAGAAGGTTAGAGGGAGAGAGAGTGAGGGAAGGAGAAGGTTAGAGGCAGAGAGAGAGGGAAGGAGAAGGTTAGAGGCAGAGAGAGGGAAGGAGAAGGTTAGAGGGAGAGAGAGAGGGAAGGAGAAGGTTAGAGGGAGAGAGAGAGGGGGAAGGAGAAGGTTAGAGGGGGAAGGAGAAGGTTAGAGGCAGAGAGAGGGAAGGAGAAGGTTAGAGGCAGAGAGAGAGGGAAGGAGAAGGTTAGAGGGAGAGAGAGAGGGGGAAGGAGAAGGTTAGAGGGGGAAGGAGAAGGTTAGAGGCAGAGAGAGGGAAGGAGAAGGTTAGAGGCAGAGAGAGAGGGAAGGAGAAGGTTAGAGGCAGAGAGAGATGGAAGGAGAAGGTTAGAGGCAGAGAGAGAGGGAAGGAGAAGGTTAGAGGGAGAGAGAGATGGGGAAGGAGAACGTTAGAGGGAGAGGGAGATGGGGAAGGAGAAGGTTAGAGGCAGAGAGAGAGGGATGGAGAAGGTTAGAGGCAGAGGGAGATGGGGAAGGAGAAGGTTAGAGGGAGAGAGAGATGGAGAAGGTTAGAGGGAGAGAGAGATGGGTAAGGAGAAGGTTAGAGGGAGATGGAGATGGAGAAGGTTAGAAGGGGAAAGAGAAGGTTAGAGGGAGAGAGAGGGGGAAGGAGAACGTTAGAGGGAGAGAGAGAGGGAAGGAGAAGGTTAGAGGGAGAGAGAGGGAAGGAGAACGTTAGAGGGAGAGAGAGATGGAGAAGGTTAGAGGAAGAGGGAGATGGGTAAGGAGAACGTTAGAGGGAGAGAGAGAGGGAAGGAGAAGGTTAGAGGGAGAGGGAGATGGAGAAGGTTAGAGGGAGCGAGAGATGGAGAAGGTTAGAGGGAGAGGGGGAAGGTTAGAGGGAGAGGGAGATGGGGAATGAGAAGGTTAGAGGGAGAGAGAGAGGGACAAGGTTAGAGGGAGAGGGAGATGGAGAAGGTTAGAGGGAGAGGGAGATGGAGAAGGTTAGAGGGAGCGAGAGATGGGGAAGGAGAAGGTTAGAGGGAGAGAGAGATGGAGAAGGTTAGAGGGAGAGGGAGATGGGGAAGGAGAAGGTTAGAGGGAGAGGGAGATGGGGAAGGAGAAGGTTAGAGGGAGAGGGAGATGGGGAAGGAGAAGGTTAGAGAGAGAGTGAGATGGGGAAGGAGAAGGTTAGAGGGAGAGAGAGAGAGAGATGGGGAAGGAGAAGGTTAGAGGGAGAGAGAGATGGAGAAGGATGTGATGGAGTTGTAAGTAGTATGGACTGGTAAGAGTAGCAGTCTATTGTGAGGACTGGGGGATGACGTGAGGTGAACAGGACGAAGGTGGTGGATGTGGTACTGGCAGGGTTAGCGCTACGGTCTGGCACTGTCACGACTTGAGGTAAATGCTGGTAGTTCGCCTCTGTTCTTCACGTTGGGTGTGTGTCACCTGAGAGGCCGATTGGCTGAGAACACCTTTCTGGAAATCTAGGCATACATGGTCAGCTGGAGCCACTGGACATAGAGGAGAGACATAGAGGGGAGAGATAGAGGAGAGACATAGAGGGGTATTATCAGTTAGGACATAGAGTAGAGAAATAGAGGAGAGATAGAGGAGAGACATAGAGGAGAGACATAGAGGAGAGACATAGAGGAGAGACATAGAGGAGAGACATAGAGGAGACGTAGAGGGTATTATCAGTTAGGACATAGAGGAGAGACAATAGAGGAGAGACATAGAAGAGAGACATAGAGGCGAGTCAATAGAGGAGAGACATAGAGGAGAGACAATAGAGGAGAGACAATAGAGGAGAGACAATAGAGGAGAGACATAGAGGAGAGACATAGAGGGGAGACATAGAGGAGAGACAATAGAGGAGAGACATAGAGGAGACATAGAGGGGTATTATCAGTTAGGACATAGAGGAGAGACATAGAGGAGAGACATAGAGGAGACATAGAGGGGTATTATCAGTTAGGACATGGAGGAGAGACATGGAGGGGTATTATCAGTTAGGACATAGAGGAGAGACATAGAGGAGAGATATAGAGGAGAGACATAGAGGGGTATTATCAGTTAGGACATAGAGAAGAGACAGAGGAGAGACAGAGGAGAGACATAGAGGAGAGACATAGAGGAGAGATAATAGAGGAGAGACATAGAGGAGAGACATAGAGGAGAGACATAGAGGAGAGATATAGAGGGGAGAGATAGAGGAGAGACATAGAGGAGAGACATAGAGGAGAGATAGAGGGGAGAGATAGAGGAGAGACATAGAGGAGAGACATAGAGGAGAGACATAGAGGGGAGACATAGAGGAGAGACATAGAGGAGAGACATAGAGGAGAGACATAGAGGAGAGACATAGAGGGGTATTATCAGTTAGGACATAGAGGAGAGACATAGAGGAGAGACATAGAGGAGAGACATAGAGGAGAGACAGAGGTGAGACAAGAGGAGAGACATAGAAGAGAGACATAGAGGAGAGACATAGAAGAGAGACATAGAGGGGAGACATAGAGGGGAGACATAGAGGAGAGACATAGAGGGGAGACATAGAGGAGAGACAATAGAGGGGAGAGATAGAGGAGAGACATACAGGAGAGACATAGAGGAGATACATAGAGGAGAGATAAGAGGAGAGACAATAGAGGAGAGACATAGAGGAGAGACATAGAGGGGAGAGATAGAGGAGAGACATAGAGGAGAGACATAGAGGAGAGACAATAGAGGAGAGACATAGAGAGGTATTATCAGTTGAGACATAGAGGAGAGACAGAGGAGAGACATAGAGGAGAGATATAGAGGGGAGAGATAGAGGAGAGAGATAGAGGAGAGACAGAGGAGAGACAAGAGAGGAGAGACATAGAGGAGAGACAATAGAGGAGAGACAATAGAGGAGAGACATAGAGGAGAGACATAGAGGAGACAGAGGGGTATTATCAGTTAGGACATAGAGGAGAGACATAGAGGGGTATTATCAGTTAGGACATAGAGGAGAGACATAGAGGAGAGACATAGAGGAGAGACATAGAGGAGAGACATAGAGGAGAGATATAGAGGAGAGACATAGAGGGGTATTATCAGTTAGGACATAGAGAAGAGACATAGAGGAGAGACAGAGGAGAGACATAGAGGAGATACAAGAGGAGAGACATAGAGGAGAGACATAGAGGAGAGACAGAGGAGAGACATAGAGGAGAGACATAGAGGAGAGATATAGAGGAGAGACATAGAGGGGTATTATCAGTTAGGACATAGAGAAGAGACATAGAGGAGAGACAGAGGAGAGACATAGAGGAGATACAAGAGGAGAGACATAGAGGAGAGACATAGAGGAGAGACAGAGGAGAGACATAGAGGAGAGACATAGAGGAGAGACATAGAGGAGAGACATAGAGGAGAGTCATAGAGGAGAGACATAGAGGAGAGACATAGAGGGAGACATAGAGGAGAGACATAGAGGAGAGACATAGAGGAGAGATAATAGAGGAGAGACAATAGAGGAGAGACATAGAGGAGATACATAGAGGGGAGAGATAGAGGAGAGACATAGAGGAGAGACATAGAGGAGAGATATAGAGGAGAGACATAGAGAGGTATTATCAGTTAGGACATAGAGGAGAGACATAGAGGAGAGACATAGAGGAGAGATATAGAGGGGAGAGATAGAGGAGAGACATAGAGGAGAGACATAGAGGAGAGACAAGAGAGGAGAGACAGAGGAGAGACAATAGAGGAGAGACAATAGAGGAGAGACATAGAGGAGAGACATAGAGGGGAGACATAGAGGAGAGACAATAGAGGAGAGACATAGAGGAGAGACATAGAGGGGTATTATCAGTTAGGACATAGAGGAGAGACATAGAGGAGAGACATAGAGGAGACATAGAGGGGTATTATCAGTTAGGACATAGAGGAGAGACATAGAGGGGTATTATCAGTTAGGACATAGAGGAGAGACATAGAGGAGAGACATAGAGGAGAGACATAGAGGACAGACATAGAGGAGAGATATAAAGGAGAGACATAGAGGCGTATTATCAGTTAGGACATAGCGAAGAGACATAGAGGAGAGACAGGGGAGAGACATAGAGGAGAGACATAGAGGAGAGATAATAGAGGAGAGACATAGAGGAGAGACATAGAGGAGAGACATAGAGGAGAGACATAGAGGAGAGATAGAGGGGAGAGATAGAGGAGAGACATAGAGGAGAGACAATAGAGGAGAGACATAGAGGAGAGACATAGAGGGGAGACATAGAGGAGAGACATAGAGGAGAGACATAGAGGAGGACATAGAGGAGAGACATAGAGGAGAGACATAGAGGAGAGACATAGAGGGGAGACATAGAGGGGAGACATAGAGGAGAGACATAGATGAGAGACATAGAGGAGAGACATAGAGGGGTATTATCAGTTAGGACATAGAGGAGAGACATAGAGGAGAGACATAGAGGAGAGACAAGAGGAGAGACATAGAGGAGAGACATAGAGGAGAGACATAGAGGAGAGACATAGAGGGGAGACAGAGGGGAGACAGAGGAGAGACATAGAGGGGAGACATAGAGGAGAGACAATAGAGGGGAGAGATAGAGGAGAGACATAGAGGAGAGACATAGAGGAGAGACATAGAGGGGAGAGATAGAGGGGTATTATCAGTTGAACAAATCAAATACAGTGCCTTGCGAAAGTATTCGGCCCCCTTGAACTTTGCGACCTTTTGCCACATTTCAGGCTCCAAACATAAAGATATAAAACTGTATTTTTTTGTGAAGAATCAACAACAAGTGGGACACAATCATGAAGTGGAACGACATTTATTGGATATTTCAAACTTTTTTAACAAATCAAAAACTGAAAAATTGGGCGTGCAAAATTATTCAGCCCCCTTAAGTTAATACTTTGTAGCGCCAACTTTTGCTGCGATTACAGCTGTAAGTCGCTTGGGGTATGTCTCTATCAGTTTTGCACATCGAGAGACTGACATTTTTTCCCATTCCTCCTCGCAAAACAGCTCGAGCTCAGTGAGGTTGGATGGAGAGCATTTGTGAACAGCAGTTTTCAGTTCTTTCCACAGATTCTCGATTGGATTCAGGTCTGGACTTTGACTTGGCCATTCTAACACCTGGATATGTTTATTTTTGAACCATTCCATTGTAGATTTTGCTTTATGTTTTGGATCATTGTCTTGTTGGAAGACAAATCTCCGTCCCAGTCTCAGGTCTTTTGCAGACTCCATCAGATTTTCTTCCAGAATGGTCCTGTATTTGGCTCCATCCATCTTCCCATCAATTTTAACCATCTTCCCTGTCCCTGCTGAAGAAAAGCAGGCCCAAACCATGATGCTGCCACCACCATGTTTGACAGTGGGGATGGTGTGTTCAGGGTGATGAGCTGTGTTGCTTTTTACGCCAAACATAACGTTTTGCATTGTTGCCAAAAAGTTAAATTTTGGTTTCATCTGACCAGAGCACCTTCTTCCACATGTTTGGTGTGTCTCCCAGGTGGCTTGTGGCAAACTTTAAACAACACTTTTTATGGATATCTTTAAGAAATGGCTTTCTTCTTGCCACTCTTCCATAAAGGCCAGATTTGTGCAATATACGACTGATTGTTGTCCTATGGACAGAGTGTCCCACCTCAGCTGTAGATCTCTGCAGTTCATCCAGAGTGATCATGGGCCTCTTGGCTGCATCTCTGATCAGTCTTCTCCTTGTATGAGCTGAAAGTTTAGAGGGACGGCCAGGTCTTGGTAGATTTGCAGTGGTCTGATACTCCTTCCATTTCAATATTATCGCTTGCACAGTGCTCCTTGGGATGTTTAAAGCTTGGGAAATGTTTTTGTATCCAAATCCGGCTTTAAACTTCTTCACAACAGTATCTCGGACCTGCCTGGTGTGTTCCTTGTTCTTCATGATGCTCTCTGCGCTTTTAACGGACCTCTGAGACTATCACAGTGCAGGTGCATTTATACGGAGACTTGATTACACACATAGGTGGATTGTATTTATCATCATTAGTCATTTAGGTCAACATTGGATCATTCAGAGATCCTCACTGAACTTCTGGAGAGAGTTTGCTGCACTGAAAGTAAAGGGGCCGAATAATTTTGCACGCCCAATTTTTCAGTTTTTGATTTGTTAAAAAAGTTTGAAATATCCAATAAATGTTGTTCCACTTCATGATAGTGTCCCACTTGTTGTTGATTCTTCACAAAAAAATACAGTTTTATATCTTTATGTTTGAAGCCTGAAATGTGGCAAAAGGTCGCAAAGTTCAAGGGGGCCGAATACTTTCGCAAGGCACTGTATCTCTCTAAATACACTGAACAAAAATACACAGCTGAACACGAGCTGAAATTATTAAAGATCGCAGAAATGTTCCTTACTCACAAAAAGCATATTTCTCTACAATTTTGTGTACAAATTTGTTTACATCCTTGCTCGTGAGCATTTCTCCTTTGCCAAGATAATCCCTCCACCTGACAGGTGTAGCATATCAATAAGCTGATTAAACAGTATGATCATTACACAGGTGCACCTTGTGCTGGGGACAATAAAAGGTCACTCAAAAATGTGCAGTTTTGTCACACAACACAATGGCCACAGATGTCACAAGTTTTGAGGGACGTACAATTGGCCTGCTGACTGCAGGAATGTGAGGTGAGCGGTTTGGTGATGTCAACGTTGTGAACAGAGTGCCCCGTGGTGACGGCGGGGTTATGGTATGGGCAGGGATAAGCTACGAACAACAAACACAATTGCATTTTATCAATGGCAATTTGATGGCAATTTGACATGTCTGGTGAGTATGCAGACCATGGAAGAACTGGGACATTTTCAGCTTCCAGGAATTGTGTCCAGATCCTTGTGACATGGAGCCGTGCATTATCATGCTGAAACATGAGGTGATGGCGGCCTATGAATGGCACGACAACGGGCCTCAGGATCGCGTAACGGTATCTTTGTGCATTCAAATTGCCATTGATGAAATGCAATTGTGTTCGTTTTTCGTAGCTTATGCCTGCCAATACCATTGAAGCACACTTCTCCAGCGTGCCAGTCGAAGGTGGAACATTTGCCATATTTATGTTGGTTACGATGCCGAACTGCAGTCAGGTCAAGACCCTGGTGAGGACAACAAGCACGCAGATGAGCTTCCCTGAGACGGTTTCTTACAGTTTGTGTAGAAATAAGCCCACAGTTTCATCAGCTGTCCGGGTGGCTCAGATCCCGCCGGTGAAGAATCCAGATGTGGAGGTCCTGAACTGACGTGGTCTGCTGTTGTGAGGACGTTTCGGCTGCCAAATCATCTAAAACGACGTTGGAGGCGGCTTATGGTAGAGAAATGAACATTCAATTCTCTGGCAACAGCTCTGGTGGACATTCCTGCAGTCAGCAGGCCAATTGCACGCTCCCTCAAAACTTGTGGCATCTGTGGCCATTGTGTTGTGTGACAAAACTGCACATTTTATTGTCCCCAGCACAAGGTGCACCTGTGTGATGTTCATGCTGTTTAATCAGCTTCTTGATATGCTACACCTGTTAGGTGGATGGATTATCTTGGCAAAGGAGAAATGGTCACAAGCAAGGATGTAAACACATTTGTGCACAATATTTGAGATAAATAAACTTTGTTCGTAATTTCTGGGATCTTTTATTTCAGCTCATGAAACATGGGACCAACACTTTACATTTTGCATTTATAGTTTTGTTCAGTGTTCAATGCAATACAATGTGGTCCTTCTGTAGCTCAGTTGGTATGGCGCTAATATTTTCCCTGGGACCACCCATATCACACATGACTGTAAGTCGCTTTGGATAAAAGCGTCTGCTAAATGGCATATATTATTATTATATATTATGTAATATTTTTGGTATCCACAGTACTCCACCAATTATACATGGTTTATCTCAATTCTTCTTGTATTTCCCCAAAATGTATTTACTCAAACATAAATGTAATTTAAACTTTAAAACTGTAAAAATGTGTACAAAACTGCTCTCAGATGAGGGGCCTTTAAAATGTTCCTTCCCAGCGCCGAGACTTGGTTCGGTCATGCACTGACGAAGTCATAGTAAAACCCCCTTCTTTTATCTACCGAGACTTGGTTCGGTCGGCACTGCACATGCACTGACTTGGTTCGGTCGGCACTGCACATGCACTGACTTGGTTCGGTCGGCACTGCACATGCACTGACTTGGTTCGGTCGGCACTGCACATGCACTGACTTGGTTCCCCTGCACATGCACTGACTTGGTTCGGTCGGCACTGCACATGCACTGACTTGGTTCGGTCGGCACTGCACATGCACTGACTTGGTTCGGTCGGCACTGCACATGCACTGACTTGGTTCGGTCGGCACTGCACATGCACTGACTTGGTTCGGTCGGCACTGCCGAAGTCAAAGTAAAAACCCCTTCTTTTATCTCCCCTGAGTTCACGAAAGGGGTCCCCGGACCCAAAAGTTTGAGAACCGCTGAATTTGGTAACACAACATAGACAGGTAGTGTCAGTTAGGTTGGTAACACAACATAGACAGGTAGTGTCAGTTAGGTTGGGAACACGGTTGTTGTCCTTATGCCTGTGCAGTAAGGGGCTATGTCGACAGGGTACGACAGGTAGTGTCAGTTAGGTTGGGAACACGGTTGTTGTCCTTATGCCTGTGCAGTAAGGGGCTATGTCGACAGGGTACGACAGGTAGTGTCAGTTAGGTTGGGAACACAACATAGACAGGTAGTGTCAGTTAGGTTGGTAACACAACATAGACAGGTAGTGTCAGTTAGGTTGGGAACACAGTTGTTGTCCTGAGCTGAACGTGAGCTGAACGTGAGCTGAACGCGAGCTGAACGTGAGCTGAACGTGAGCTGGACGTGAGCTGAACGCGAGCTGAACGTGAGCTGAACGCGAGCTGAACGCGCTGGACGCGAGCTGGACGCGAGCTGGACGCGAGCTGAACGCGAGCTGAACGCGAGCTGGACGTGAGCTGAACGCGAGCTGAACGCGAGCTGAACGCGAGCTGGACGCGAGCTGAACGCGAGCTGAACGCGAGCTGGACGTGAGCTGAACGCGAGCTGGACGTGAGCTGGACCAAAGGCGGTAGTAACAACATGTTACTGGTCCGTAATGTATGATAGAATGAGCAGCATATTCTTACCTCCAAGACACTGAGTCTGATCGTACCATCTCCATCCTGGTCGAAGGCCTGGAACGCCCCTGCAAACAAACCCCATGTAATGAATCATTAAACCAAAGATTTATATATTAAGAGAACCAAAATTTGAAATATATATATTTTTTTTTTTCATTTTTTAAATTTGCATTTACTTTGAATTTGTTGTGTACATGTGTGGTTGAGTTGTGTTTTAAATGTGTTTATTTATTTATTTATTTTTTTAAACATTTATTTAACTAGGCAAGTCAATTAAGAACAAATTCTCATTTATAATGACGTCCTACCCCGGCCAAACCCGGAAAACGCTGGGATAATTGTGTGCCGCCCTACGGGCCTCCCAATCACGGTCGGATGTGACGCAGCCTGGTTGTATTCACATGTGTGCATGAGTTGTGTTTTTAAATGTCAAATAAATCAAACCAACTCAAATGTAAAGCCCTTTTTACATCACCATGTACAGTAACCAGACCTGCATGGCCAGGAGTGGACAAACAGATCTGGGATCAGTGTAATACCAGACCTGCATGGCCAGGAGTGGACAAACAGATCTGGGATCAGTGTAATACCAGACCTGCATGGCCAGGAGTGGACAAACAGATCTGGGATCAGTGTAATACCAGACCTGCATGGCCAGGAGTGGACAAACAGATCTGGGATCAGTGTAATACCAGACCTGCATGGCCAGGAGTGGACAAACAGATCTGGGATCAGTGTAATACCAGACCTGCATGGCCAGGAGTGGACAAACAGATCTGGGATCAGTGTAATACCAGACCTGCATGGCCAGGAGTGGACAAACAGATCTGGGATCAGTGTAATACCAGACCTGCATGGCCAGGAGTGGAAAAACAGATCTGGGATCAGTGTAATACGGCGATGAGGTGAGGTGTTTGTCTGTGACTTACTGAACATGGCTTCGAGCCGGACCAGACAGCTGATGAAGCTGTCAAAGTCGATGTTCATGCTCTCGTCGGCGTAACGCATGGTGATGACGTCATAGAGCTGATTGTTGAGACGGAAGCCTGAACAGTCACATGACCGTCAGAGATGGGAGATATTGGACAGACACATTAGTTCAGTGATGATGTCATAGAGCTGATTGTTGAGACGGAAGCCTGAACAGTCACATGACCGTCAGAGATGGGAGATATTGGACAGACACATTAGTTCAGTGATGATGTCATAGAGCTGATTGTTGAGACGGAAGCCTGAACAGTCACATGACCGTCAGAGATGGGAGATATTGGACAGACACATTAGTTCAGTGATGATGTCATAGAGCTGATTGTTGAGACGGAAGCCTGAACAGTCACATGATCGTCAGAGATGGGAGATATTGGAGAGACACATTAGGCTGTTCAGTCTGTCAGCTGTCCATTTAAAACAAAACATGTCTTTCCATCTCCTTGTAGTTTTAAACATTTTTTTTTTCACCTTTATTTAACCAGTCGCTGAGATCCAATCTACATGAAGATTTTATTCTATTTAAACCTGGTAAACACAACTTTAAGATGCTCTTACCTGCATCGTTGACAGCATTTCTCATTTCGTAGCTGTTGATGCTACTAGCCTGGTCCGAGTTGTAGTGTTGGAAAATTCCCTAAAGGAACAGAGCAGTTGTAAATCTATACATCTGACTATGTCTACAGTGCCATTGGGAGTTTCAACACAAGGGGAAATAAGGGACAACCCATCTTTCTGACGAGGAAGAAGAAGAAGAACTCACCTGCCACTGTTTGATCTTGTTCCAGAGATGTCTGAACTCCTGCAGGTTGAGTCTGCCCGTCCCGTCCATCTAGGAAGCTACCGTTAAGACGCCAAACACATGGGAACTCACAATCAACCATTTCAACAAACAGTCACTTAGCTCAGAATGACCTGTTTCTACACTCCTGTCATTACTGGCCGGCTCGGGTCAGGTTACCGTGGACCGCAATCCTACAGAGACATCTTTCACACCCAGCAGAGGGCAAGAGACCGAGAGGTAATGGAGATGGGGTGATTTTATGACACCTCACGCCCATTGTAAAACTAAGGCAGGAGACAAACTTCCTTTGTCCTCTCACTGTGGAGAATCGGCCTCAGAACATTTACATGCAATAAATGGACTTTGGGACGATAGGTTTCGTGACGATAGATGGAATATGAAAATGTAATGTCATTTTTTTGTTATGTTTATTAAAAGTTAAAGGACGACGTTATAACGAAAACATTGTAACTTTAAGAGTTTTCCTAGTATGTGCGTGATGTTTAAATGTCGTAACTAAGAGTTTTCCTAGTATGTGTGTGATGTTTAAACATTGTAACTAAGAGTTTTCCTAGTATGTGCGTGATGTTTGCATATTGTACGTTGTCCAGATCAAAGATAATGTTTCTGTAAAGATGAAATGGGAAGTTAGTTCGTTAGTTTAAATCGGATCTGAGTAAAATCCAGACCTTGCCTCGTAACTTGGTACGCCCAGAGAATTGCCCTAAAGGCGGCGATGCCCATTTCTGACCCAAGCGTATATAAAACCTGTGAGTTAAGAATTAACAGATCAGACTAAGTGACCCTGAGCTGCAGCCAAGGTCTGAAAGGTCAGCAACCTCAAAACGCAACACGAGGTTGAAGACAAAGGAACTTTCTACCAAATCCATGTTACGGATGAGTAACTGTGTCTAAGAGGGTGAATTCAAGCAGGACCACCCGGTCCCCACTCTCCATCGAATCGTGTGTCTACACTGCTTTCATTCCTACGCTGTGAGCCCTGAGCTACAGGGCTGGCTGTCCTCAGATGACCCTCTTCAGAACACGGGCGAGGAAACAGACCACTAAGACAAAAGGACCCTGACATCGTAAGGACAACCAGAGAGTTACACCCTGTAACCAGAAAAGTGTGTCATCAGAGAAGCAGAAAGTCGTCCACGAAGAGACACCCTGTCGGAGACCTTCGACACGTAATTACATCATTATATTCTGACCCATAAGAGACGGCAGTTCGGGGCTAAACTAAGCATAGTTTACAAATGTACACAAGTGTGCTTTTCTCTCTTTCTCTCTCTTTTAAATCCCCATTTCGCGTAACAAGTGTCATATTGTGTTGGTCTGCTAGGGACCTGTTTTATCGTACTAAGTTCTAATCAATAGCCTAGACTGTGTGCTTGTGTATGTGTATCTTACAATATCATCTTAGCTGGTTAGGCGTTCTCTAACCTCTCCCTGGGGACCCCCAGCCGTTCTCTATCCTCTCCTCAGGGACCCCCAGCCATTCTCTATCCTCTCCTTGGGGACCGCCAGCCGTTCTCTATCCTCTCCTTGGGGACCCCCAGCCGTTCTCTAACCTCTCCTCAGGGACCCCCAGCCATTCTCTAACCTCTCCCTGGGGACCCCCAGCCGTTCTCTATCCTCTCCTTGGGGACCCCCAGCCGTTCTCTAATCTCTCCTCAGGGACCCCCAGCCATTCTCTAACCTCTCCTTGGGGACCCCCAGCCGTTCTCTATCCTCTCCTTGGGGACCCCCAGCCGTTCTCTAACCTCTCCTCAGGGACCCCCAGCCATTCTCTATCCTCTCCTTGGGGACCCCCAGCCGTTCTCTAACCTCCTTGGGGACCCCCAGCTGTTCTCTATCCTCTCCTCAGGGACCCCAGCCATTCTCTAACCTCTCCTTGGGGACCCCAGCCGTTCTCTAACCTCTCCTCGGGGACCCCAGCCGTTCTCTAACCTCTCCTCTGGGACCCCAGCTGTTCTCTAACCTCTCCTTGGGGACCCCCAGCCGTTCTCTAACCTCTCCTTGGGGACCCCCAGCCGTTCTCTAACCTCTCCTCGGGGACCCCCAGCCGTTCTCTAACCTCTCCTTGGGGACCCCCAGCCGTTCTCTAACCTCTCCTCTGGGACCCCCAGCCGTTCTCTAACCTCTCCTTGGGGACCCCAGCCATTCTCTAACCTCTCCTTGGGGACCCCAGCCGTTCTCTATCCTCTCCTTGGGGATCCCAGCCGTTCTCTATCCTCTCCTTGGGGACCCCCAGCCGTTCCCAAACCTCTCCTTGGGGACCCCAGCCGTTCTCTATCCCTCCCTTGGGGACCCCCAGCCGTTCTCTATCCTCTCCTTGGGGACCCCCAGCCATTCTCTAACCTCTCCTTGGGGACCCCAGCCATTCTCTAACCTCTCCTCAGGGACCCCAGCCGTTCTCTAACCTCTCCTTGGGGACCCCCAGCCGTTCTCTAACCTCTCCTTGGGGACCCCCAGCCATTCTCTAACCTCTCCTTGGGGACCCCCAGCCGTTCTCTAACCTCTCCCTGGGGACCCCCAGCCATTCTCTAACCTCTCCCTGGGGACCCCCAGCCGTTCTCTAACCTCTCCTTGGGGACCCCCAGCCATTCTCTATCCTCTCCTTGGGGACCCCCAGCCGTTCTCTATCCTCTCCTTGGGGACCCCCAGCCGTTCTCTAACCTCTCCCTGGGGACCCCCAGCCGTTCTCTAACCTCTCCTTGGGGACCCCCAGCCGTTCTCTAACCTCTCCTCAGGGACCCCCAGCCATTCTCTAACCTCTCCCTGGGGACCCCCAGCCGTTCTCTAACCTCTCCTTGGGGACCCCCAGCCGTTCTCTAACCTCTCCTCAGGGACCCCCAGCCGTTCTCTAACCTCTCCTTGGGGACCCCCAGCCGTTCTCTAACCTCTCCTTGGGGACCCCCAGCCGTTCTCTAACCTCTCCTCGGGGACCCCCAGCCGTTCTCTATCCTCTCCTTGGGGACCCCAGCCGTTCTCTAACCTCTCCTTGGGGACCCCCAGCCGTTCTCTAACCTCTCCTTGGGACCCCAGCCGTTCTCTAACCTCTCCTTGGGGACCCCAGCCGTTCTCTAACCTCTCCCTGGGGACCCCCAGCCGTTCTCTAACCTCTCCTTGGGGACCCCAGCCATTCTCTAACCTCTCCTTGGGGACCCCAGCCGTTCTCTAACCTCTCCTTGGGGATCCCAGCCATTCTCTATCCTCTCCTTGGGGACCCCCAGCCGTTCCCTAAACCTCTCCTGGGGACCCCAGCCGTTCTCTATCCTCTCCTTGGGGACCCCCAGCCGTTCTCTATCTCTCCTTGGGGACCCCCAGCCATTCTCTAACCTCTCCTTGGGGACCCCAGCCATTCTCTAACCTCTCCTCAGGGACCCCAGCCATTCTCTATCCTCTCCTTGGGGACCCCAGCCGTTCTCTATCCTCTCCTTGGGGACCCCAGCCATTCTCTATCCTCTCCTCAGGGACCCCAAGCCATTCTCCCTCTCCTTGGGGACCCCCAGCCGTTCTCTAACCTCTCCTCGGGGACCCCAGCCGTTCTCCTCTGGGAAGCCTCTCCTCTCCTGGGGACCCCAGCCGTTCTCTAACCTCTCCTTGGGGACCCCAGCCGTTCTCTAACCTCTCCTCGGGGACCCCAGCCGTTCTCTAACCTCTCCTTGGGGACCCCAGCCGTTCTCTAACCTCTCCCTGGGGACCCCCAGCCGTTCTCTAACCTCTCCTTGGGGACCCCAGCCATTCTCTAATCTCTCCTTGGGGACCCCAGCCGTTCTCTATCCTCTCCTTGGGGATCCCAGCCGTTCTCTAACCTCTCCTTGGGGACCCCAGCCGTTCTCCAACCTCTCCTTGGGGACCCCAGCCGTTCTCTATTCTCCCCCAACTATCCTCTCCTTGGGGACCCCAGCCATTCTCTAATCCTTGGGGACCCCAGCCATTC
Source organism: Oncorhynchus keta (assembly GCF_023373465.1). Lineage (NCBI taxonomy): Eukaryota > Metazoa > Chordata > Actinopteri > Salmoniformes > Salmonidae > Oncorhynchus > Oncorhynchus keta. The sequence continues at coordinate 154,400 of NW_026287457.1, read as the reverse complement.
TCTAACCTCTCCTTAGGGACCCCCAGCCGTTCTCTAACCTCTCCTTGGGGACCCCCAGCCGTTCTCTAACCTCTCCTTGGGGACCCCCAGCCATTCTCTAACCTCTCCTTGGGGACCCCCAGCCATTCTCTAACCTCTCCCTGGGGACCCCCAGCCATTCTCTAACCTCTCCTTGGGGACCCCCAGCCGTTCTCTAACCTCTCCTTGGGGACCCCCAGCCATTCTCTATCCTCTCCTTGGGGACCCCAGCCATTCTCTAACCTCTCCTTGGGGACCCCCTGTTCTCTAACCTCTCCCTGGGGACCCCAGCCGTTTCTATCCTCTCCTTGGCGACCCCCAGCCGTTCTCTAACCTTCCTCAGGGACCCCCAGCCATTCTAAAATCTCCTTGGGGGCCGCCAGCTGTTCTCTATCCTCTCCTTGGGGACCCCAGCCGTTCTCTAACCTTCCAGCTTCTCTAACCTCTCCCTGGGGAGCCCTTGACGATCCTCTCCTTGGGGGATTAGTCAACCTGGGGACCCCCAGCCGTTTCTAAAATCTCCTTGGGGACCCAGCCTTTCTCTTCCTTACTTGAGACCCCCAGCCGTTCTCTAACCTCTCTAAAGATACCGTTTATAGAAAATTGGGGACCCCAGCTTCTCAACCCCCTTGGGGACCCCAGCCGTTCTACTATTTGGGAAAAAAGTACTCTTAAAAATATACTTACCCCAGCTTCTCTAACCTCTCCCTGGGGACCCCCAGCCGTTCTCTAACCTCTCCTTGGGGACCCCAGCCATTCTCTAACCTCTCCTTGGGGACCCCAGCCGTTCTCTATCCTCTCCTTGGGGATCCCAGCTATTCTCTAAAAAGGACCCCCAGCCGTTCCCAAAAATATGGGACCCCAGCCGTTCTCTATCCTATCTGGGGACCCCCAGCCGTTCTCTAATCTCTCCTTGGGGACCCCCAGCCGTTCTCTAACCTCTCCTGGGGACCCCAGCCATTCTCTAACCTCTCCTTGGGGACCCCCAGCCGTTCTCTAACCTCTCCTTGGGGACCCCAGTTTCTCTAAAAATATTAAATAGTAAAGTCTCTAACCTCTCCTGGGGACCCCCAGCCATTCTCTAACCTCTCCTTGGGGACCCCCAGCCGTTCTCTAACCTCTCCTTGGGGACCCCCAGCCGTTCTCTAACCTCTCCTTGGGGACCCCAGCCGTTCTCTAACCTCTCCTTGGGGACGCCCAGCCGTTCTCTATCCTCTCCTCGGGACCCCCAGCCGTTCTCTAACCTCTCCCTGGGGACCCCCAGCCGTTCTCTATCCTCTCCTTGGGGACCCCAGCCATTCTCTAACCTCTCCCTGGGGACCCCCAGCCGTTCTCTATCCTCTCCTCAGGGACCCCCAGCTGTTCTCTAACCTCTCCCTGGGGACCCCCAGCCATTCTCTAACCTCTCCTTGGGGACCCCCAGCCGTTCTCTAACCTCTCCTGGGGGACCCCCAGCCGTTCTCTAGTACTTTACACCACTGGAATTAGGTGAGCTAGTTCAGAGCTACAACACAACCTGACCCAGGAGGGTCTCTATCTACAGACAACACAACCTGACCCGGGAGGGTCTCTATCTACAGACAACACAACCTGACCCAGGAGGGGCTCTATCTACAGACAACACAACCTGACCCAGGAGGGTCTCTATCTACAGACAACACAACCTGACCCAGGAGGGGCTCTATCTACAGACAACACAACCTGACCCAGGACGGTCTCTATCTACAGACAACCTGACCTAGGAGAGTCTCTATCTACAGACAACCTGACCCAGGAGGGTCTCTATCTACAGACAACCTGACCCAGGAGGGTCTCTATCTACAGACAACCTGACCCAGGAGGGTCTCTATCTACAGACAACCTGACCCAGGAGGGCTCTATCTACAGACAACCTGACCCAGGAGCGTCTCTATCTACAGACAACACAACCTGACCTAGGAGGGCTCTATCTACAGACAAAACAACCTGATCCAGGAGGGTCTCTATCTACAGACAACACAACCTGACCCAGGAGGGTCTCTATCTCTATCTACGTCCCTTCCGTCTTCAAGAGAGCGAGAGTTGCACCCCTTCTGAAAAAACCTACACTCGATCCCTCCGATGTCAACAACTACAGACCAGTAGGGTTCTTTCTTTCTCTCAAAACTCTTGAACCTGACCCAGGAGCTCTCTATCTACAGAATGACCTTCTTGATCCAAAACCTGATCAGTCAGGTTTCAAGACTAGTCATTCAACTGAGACAACTCTTCTCTGTATCACGGAGGCGCTCCGCACTGAAAGCTAACTCTCTCTCCTCTGCTCTCATCCTTCTAGACCTATCGGCCCTTCGATACTGTGAACCATCAGATCCTCCTCTCCACCCTCTCCGAGTTGGGCATCTCCGGCGCGGCCCACGCAATTGCGTCCTAGTTGACAGGCCGCTCCTACCAGGTGGGTCTGGCGAGACAACCTCACCCAGGAGCTCTCACCACTGGTGTCCCCCAGGGCTCTGTTCTAGGCCCTCTCAGACAACCTGACCCAGGAGTCACTTCTCTGACATAACCTCACATGGTCTCTCCTATCATTGCTATGCAGACCTGACACAGGAGGGTCTTCTCCTTTCCCCCTTCTGATGACCAGGTGGCTAAAACGCATCTCTGCATGTCTGGCAGACATATCAGTGTGGAGACGGATCACCACCTCAAAAACCTCGGCAAGACGGCGCAGCTCTTCCTCCCGGGGAAGGACTGCCCGTTCCATGATCTCGCCATCACGGTTGACAACTCCATTGTGTCCATCCCAGAGCGCTTTAAACCTGGCGTGATCTGAACAAAACCCTGTCGTTCTATCCGTAACATCAAGGCGGTGGCCCGTTCCTGTAGGTTCATGCTCTACAACATCCGCTGAGTAGGATTCACACAGGAAGCGGGAGGTCCTAATCCAGGCACTTGTCATCTCCCGTGAGTGGATTACTGCAACTCGCTGTTGGCTGGGCTCCCTGCCTGTGCCATTAAACCCCTGAGAACTCATCCAGAACGCCGCAGCCCGTCTGGTGTTCAACCTTCCCAAGTTCTCTCAGTGACCCAGCTCCTCCGCTCTCTCTCCACTGGCTTCAGTTGAAGAGAGATCCGCTACAAGACCATGGTGCTTGCCTAGGAGCTGTGAGGAGAACGGACCTCAGTACCTCCAGGCTCTGATCAGGCCCTACACCCAAACAGGGCACTGCGTTCTATATCACCTCTGGCCTGCTCGCCTCCCTACCACTGAGGAAGTACAGTTCCCGCTCAGCCCAGAAAACTGTTCGAGCTCTGGCCCCCAATGGTGGAACAAACTCCCTCACGACGCCAGGACAGCGGAGTCAATCACCACCTTCCGGAGACACCTGAAACCCCACCTCTTTAAGGAATACCTAGGATAGGATAAAGAATCTTCTCACCCCCCCCCCGCTCTTAAAAGATTTAGATGCACTATTGTAAAGTGGCTGTTCCACTGGATGTCATAAGGTGAATGCACCAATTTGTAAGTCGCTCTGGATAAGAGCGTCTGCTAAATGACTTAAATGTAATGTAAATGTACAGACAACCTGACCCGGGAGGGTCTCTATCTACAGACAACACAACCTGACCCAGGAGGGTCTCTATCGACAGACAACCTGACCCAGGAGGGTCTCTATCTACAGACAACCTGACCCGGGAGGGTCTCTATCTACAGACAAAACAACCTGACCCAGGAGGGTCTCTATCTACAGACAACACAACCTGACCCAGGAGGGTCTCTATCTACAGACAACACAACCTGACCCAGGAGGATCTCTATCTACAGACAACCTGACCCAGGAGGGTCTCTATCTACAGACAACCTGACCCAGGAGGGTCTCTATCTACAGACACCACAGATACAGAGGATACGTCCATGAGAGAGATCATGCTCCTGCAGCACTCCAGGCTAAAACCCTCTGTGTTCAGGTCCTTATCTGTGGGAGAGAGAGAGGATTAACACATTGACAAAATTACCAATAAACCATTACCTATTTTAATCTGGTGTGCAGGGCTAGAACAAAACTGTGGACTATCCGTGGTTGCGGTGGACCGGGTTGAGGGCTGGGAAACAATGCTGTAGGTGATTACTGGGAGAATAACAACATAGTGAGTGAGTGAGTGAGTGAGTGAGTGAGTGAGTGAGTGAGTGAGTGAGTGAGTGAGTGAGTGAGTGAGTGAGAGACTTCTATAGTTATCAGTGTGAGAGAGAGAGCGAGACAGGAGGGAGAAAGACAGGAGAGAGAGCGAGAGAGAGAGAGACTTCTATAGTTATCAGTGTGAGAGAGAGAGCGAGACAGGAGGGAGAGAGACAGGAGAGAGAGCGAGAGAGAGAGAGACTTCTATAGTTATCAGTGTGAGAGAGAGAGCGAGACAGGAGGGAGAGAGACAGGAGAGAGAGCGAGAGAGAGAGAGACTTCTATAGTTATCAGTGTGAGAGAGAGAGCGAGACAGGAGGGAGAGAGACAGGAGAGAGAGCGAGAGAGAGAGAGACTTCTATAGTTATCAGTGTGAGAGAGAGAGCGAGACAGGAGGGAGAGAGACAGGAGAGAGAGCGAGAGAGAGAGAGACTTCTATAGTTATCAGTGTGAGAGAGAGAGAGACTTCTATAGTTATCAGTGTGAGAGAGAGAGAGACTTCTATAGTTATCAGTGTGAGAGAGAGAGAGACTTCTATAGTTATCAGTGTGAGAGAGAGAGCGAGACAGGAGGGAGAGAGACAGGAGAGAGAGCGAGAGAGAGAGAGACTTCTATAGTTATCAGTGTGAGAGAGAGAGAGAGAGACAGGAGGGAGAGAGACAGGAGAGAGAGCGAGAGAGAGAGAGACTTCTATAGTTATCAGTGTGAGAGAGAGAGCGAGACAGGAGGGAGAGAGACAGGAGAGAGAGCGAGAGAGAGAGAGAGAGAGACTTCTATAGTTATCAGTGTGAGAGAGAGAGAGAGAGAGAGAGAGAGAGAGAGGGAGATTTAGGACAGTGTTTCCAAACTCTTCTGGGGACCAGACAGTCCATATCTGTGAATATGATTTATATACAGTGGGGTTTGAAATGATTGAGACCCGTGATAAAGATAAGCAAAAGGCAGTGAACTTTACCCAGTACCAGGACATTCTCGCTAAACACGTGGTTGCCTCTGCCAAGAGGGTGAAACTGGGCCACAAGGGGATCTTTCAGCAAGACATTAACCCCCAAACATACATCAAAATCCAGATAGAAATGGCTCATTGGCCACATTTTGCAATGGCCATCTCAGTCTCCGGACTTGAACCCCATTGAAGAGGGCCAGTCCATCTCAGTCTCCGGACATGAACCCCATTGAAGAGGGCCAGTCCATCTCAGTCTCCGGACATGAACCCCATTGAAGAGGGCCAGTCCATCTCAGTCTCCGGACATGAACCCCATTGAAGAGGGCCAGTCCATCTCAGTCTCCGGACATGAACCCCATTGAAGAGGGCCAGTCCATCTCAGTCTCCGGACATGAACCCCATTGAAGAGGGCCAGTCCATCTCAGTCTCCGGACATGAACCCCATTGAAGAGGGCCAGTCCATCTCAGTCTCCGGACATGAACCCCATTGAAGAGGGCCAGTCCATCTCAGTCTCCGGACATGAACCCCATTGAAGAGGGCCAGTCCATCTCAGTCTCCGGACATGAACCCCATTGAAGAGGGCCAGTCCATCTCAGTCTCCGGACATGAACCCCATTGAAGAGGGCCAGTCCATCTCAGTCTCCGGACATGAACCCCATTGAAGAGGGCCAGTCCATCTCAGTCTCCAGACATGAACCCCATTGAAGAGGGTCAGTCCATCTCACTCTCCGGACATGAACCCCATTGAAGAGGGCCAGTCCATCTCACTCTCCGGACATGAACCCCATTGAAGAGGGCCAGTCCATCTCAGTCTCCGGACATGAACCCCATTGAAGAGGGCCAGTCCATCTCAGTCTCCGGACATGAACCCCATTGAAGAGGGCCAGTCCATCTCAGTCTCCGGACATGAACCCCATTGAAGAGGGCCAGTCCATCTCAGTCTCCGGACATGAACCCCATTGAAGAGGGCCAGTCCATCTCAGTCTCCGGACATGAACCCCATTGAAGAGGGCCAGTCCATCTCAGTCTCCGGACATGAACCCCATTGAAGAGGGCCAGTCCATCTCACTCTCCGGACATGAACCCCATTGAAGAGGGCCAGTCCATCTCACTCTCCGGACATGAACCCCATTGAAGAGGGCCAGTCCATCTCACTCTCCGGACATGAACCCCATTGAAGAGGGCCAGTCCATCTCAGTCTCCGGACTTGAACCCCATTGAAGGTCCATAAGACCAGACGAAGGATATCAAGGATCTGGAAAGATGCTGTAAAGAGGAATCAGATCCCTTCCCATGTGTTCTCCAATCTCATAAAACATTTGAGAAAAAAGGCTCAGTGCCGTTATCCTCGCAAGGTATTGAAAACATGGTGTGCCAATCATTTTGACCCCTACTTGAGAGGTAGTTGTTTCATCTGATCAACAAAATCTCTTTCTCTGAGCAATTGTAATAGTATAAAATAGTACAATTTACCCCCCCCCCAAAAAAAATTGCATACATACATGCTTACATTAGCTCAGTATTTGAATTATATACTATATTAAGTCATGTTTGCTCATCTTTATCAACGGCAATAATTTTGGACCCCATTGTAAACGGTGAAGAAGAACAGGTTCTAGAATGGATCCTCCGGAAGTCCTTCTGTTATGATCATGTGACTGAAGGACTGTATAAACTGTGATTTTTAGTCTTACGTTTGGAGACGATGCTGTTGAGGACATTCTTCAGCTCGTTGGCGGTTATTTCCATTTCCTGTGAGAGAGGAAGGACACATGGAGATCATCTGAAGGGAATTTTACATGTTCATTTTAAACTGGCATTCGTTTTTTTTTGTGTTAATCTACGGAAGCCCCGAAGCCCAAGGGGGAAAAGCAAATCTAATTTGAACAACTCAGTATCTGGTTTGAACAAATTTAGAGTATATATTTATATACAGAACCAGTCAAAAGTTTGGACAAGCCTACTCATTCAAGGGTTTGTCCTTATTTTCACTATTTTCTACATTGTAGAATAATGGTCCTTCTGTAGCTCAGTTGGTAGAGCATGGCGCTTGTAACGCCAGGGTAGTGGGTTCGATTCCCGGGACCACCCATACGTAGAATGTATGCACACATGACTGTAAGTCGCTTTGGATAAAAGCGTCTGCTAAATGGCATATATTATTATTATTTATTATTAGTGAAGACATCAAAACTATGAAATAAACACATATGGAATCATGTGGTTACCGAAACAATGTTAAACAAATCAAAATATATTTTATACTTGAGATTCTTCAAAGTAGCCACCCTTTGACTTGATGACAGCTTTGCACACTCTTGGCATTCTCTCAACCAGCTTCATGAGGTAGTCACCCGGAATGTATGTCAGTTAACAGGTGTGCCTTTTAAAATATATTCTAATGATTTTTGGGGTGTTTTTACTAAATCCTACGAACGAGACACTAAGTCGTTCAAACAAGATAATTCAGGGCTTCCGTAGTTAATCTGTTGAAGTCTCAAAGCATTATATGATAAAATAACCAGATTCATTTTTATAACCAGACCTGAGTTCAAGTAGTATTTGTCGTCCTTTCTATAATTCTTGCTTTAAATCGGTTGATTAAGCCTACCTGGAGTGGCAGTTTCCACTTTTGGGACAAATCCATTGGTTTCATTGCACCAGGCTAAATGAAGCGTAGATACAGTATTTGAACCCAGGTCTGGGAACAACTGTAATATGCCAGAAATACAGTCGACATGACAGGAAATATAGGCCGGGATTCAATCAGACCGCTTCTAAAGGCGATGTTCCTCGTGTTCGCGGAGACTGGCGCATATGTCAGCTCAATGTCAGCTCAATCGGGAGATGACCTTAGACACGTCAAGCACGCTGCAACGCGGATCTGATGCAGATCGGATTGAATCTCGGCCCTAGATTGGGAGCACATTGATTGACCCCCCCCACCCCAGCACTATACTCACACTCCCCCAAGCGCTCACTGGCCTCCCTGGCCTCCCTGTACTCCCCGTACTCACATCCCCGGCTATCTGCTGAAAGAGGCTCCGGAACTGCTGGTCCTCCTCACTCTCCTCCCCCGCATTGGCTGGGGCCGGCTGAGAAGGAGAAGAGGACACAGAGGAGAGAGAGGGGAGGGAGGGGGAGAGGGAGGGAGGGAGGGAGGGAGGGAGGGAGGGAGGGAGGGAAAGAAAGAGAGGAGGGAGGGGGAGGGAGGGAGGTAAGAAAGAGAGGAGGGGGGAGGGAGGAAGGGAGGGAGGGAGGGAGGGAGGGAGGGAGGGAAGGGAGGGAGGGGAGGGAGGGAGGGAGGGAGGGAGGGAGGGGGAGGGAGGGAGGTAAGAAAGAGAGGAGGGAGGGAGGGAAGAGAGGGGGGGGAGGAGGGGGAGGGAGGGGAGAAAGAGAGGGGGAGAAAGAGAGGGGGAGGGAGGGAGGGGAGAGAGGGAGGGGAGAGAGAGGGGGAGGGGGAGGGAGGGAGGGAGGGAGGGAGGGAGGGAAGAAAGGGAGGGAGGGGGAGGGAGGGAGGGAGGGGGAGAGGGAGGGGGAGGGGGAGGGAGGAGGGAGGGAGGGAGGGAGGGAGGGAGGGAGGGGAGGGAGGGAGGGAGGGAAGAAAGAGTGGAGGGAGGGAGGGAAGAGAGGGGGAGGGAGGGGGAGGGAGGGGAGAAAGAGAGGGGGGAGGAGAGGGGGAGGGAGGGAGGGAGAGAGGGAGGGGAGAAAGAGAGGGGGGAGGGGGGAGGGAGGGAGGGAGGGAGGAGGGAGGGAGGGAGAGCGAGGGGGGAGAAAGAGAGGGGGGAGGAAGAAAGAGAGGGGGAGAGGGAGGGAGGGGAGAAAGAGAGGGAGGGAGGGAGGGAGGGAGGGAGGGAGGGGAGGGAGGGAGGGAGGGAGGGAGGGAGGGAGGGAGGAGGGAAGAAAGAGAGGGAGGGGAGGGAGGGAGGGAGGGAGGGAGGGAGGGAAGAAAGAGAGGGGAGGGAGGGAGGGAGAGGGAGGGAGGGAGGGAGGGAAGAGAGGGGGGAGGGAGGGGGAGGGAGGGGAGAAAGAGAGGGGGAGAAAGAGAGGGGAGGGAGGGAGGGAGAGAGGGAGGGGAGAAAGAGGGGGGAGGGGAGGGAGGGAGGGAGGGAGGGAGGGAAGAAAGAGAGGAGGGAGGGGGAGGGAGGGAGGGAGGGAGGGAGGGAGGGAGGGAAGAAAGAGTGGAGGGAGGGAGGGAAGAGAGGGGGAGGGAGGGGAGGGGGGAGAAAGAGAGGGGGAGAAAGAGAGGGGGAGGGAGGGAAGAGAGGGGAGAAAGAGAGGGGGGAGGGGAGGGAGGGAGGGGGAGGGAGGGAGGGAGGGAGGGAGGGAGGGAGGCGAGGGGGGGAAAGAGAGGGGGAGGAAGAGAGGGGGGAGGGGAGGGAGGGGAGAAAGGAGGAGGGAGGGAGGGAAGGGAAAGGGAAGAAAGGAGGGAGGGAGGGAGGGGAGGGAGGGAGGGAGGGAGGGAGGGAGGGAAGAAAGAGGGGAGGAGGGAAGAGAGGGGGGGGAGGGAGGAGGAGAAAGAGAGGGGGAGAAAGAGAGGGGGAGGGAGGAGGGGAGAGAGGGAGGGGAGAAAGAGAGGGGGAGGGGGAGGGAGGGAGGGGAGAGAGGGAGGGGAGAGAGAGGGAGGGAGGGAGGGAGGGAGGGAGGGAGGGAGGGAGGGAGGGAGGGAGGGAGGGAGGGAGGGAGGAGGGGAGGCAAAGTGTCTGAAGCAGATACACTTCTGAAAACCGAAAAAACGAATACTGTTGTTTTCATGTCATTTCTCATTGAGATAATATCGGGCCAATTTCCCTTTCAAAAGGCAAAATTCTGTTGTTTATTTAATAACCACACTAATCCAAGCCATGGTGAAAGAATAGAGACTGGAGTCTGACTGACAGAGAGATACATGATGCTGACAGACTGACAGAGAGATACATGATGCTGACAAACTGACAGAGAGATACATGATGCTGACAGAACGACAGACAGACACAGGAAGTTGGGCTGTGGACTGTGAGACAGATAGATACACGATGCTGACAGAACGACAGACAGACACAGGAAGTTGGGCTGTGGACTGACTGACAGATAGATACACGATGCTGACAGAACGACAGACAGACACAGGAAGTTGGGCTGTGGACTGTGAGACAGATAGATACACGATGCTGACAGAACGACAGACAGACACAGGAAGTTGGGCTGTGGACTGACTGACAGAGAGATACATGATGCAGACAGAACGACAGACAGACACAGGAAGTTGGGCTGTGGACTGTGAGACAGATAGATACACGATGCTGACAGAACGACAGACAGACACAGGAAGTTGGGCTGTGGACTGCGAGACAGATAGATACACGATGCTGGACAGAATGACCGACCTCTGGAAGTTGGGCTGTGGACTGCGAGACAGATAGATACACGATGCTGGACAGAATGACAGACAGACACAGGAAGTTGGGCTGTGGACTGTGAGACAGATAGATACACGATGCTGGACAGAACAACAGACAGACACAGGAAGTTGGGCTGTGGACTGCGAGACAGATAGATACACGATGCTGGACAGAATGACCGACCTCTGGAAGTTGGGCTGTGGACTGCGAGACAGATAGATACGCGATGCTGGACAGAACGACAGACAGACACAGGAAGTTGGGCTGTGGACTGCGAGACAGATAGATACACGATGCTGGACAGAACGACAGACAGACACAGGAAGTTGGACTGTGGACTGCGAGACAGATAGGTATGCGATGCTGGACAGAACGACAGACAGACACAGGAAGTTGGGCTGTGGACTGCGAGACAGACTGACAGACAGATACGCGATGCTGGACAGAACGACAGACAGACACAGGAAGTTGGGCTGTGGACTGCGAGACAGATAGATACGCGACGCTGGACAGAACGACAGACAGACACAGGAAGTTGGGCTGTGGACTGCGAGACAGACTGACAGACAGATACGCGATGCTGGACAGAACGACAGACAGACACAGGAAGTTGCGCTGTGGACTGCGAGACAGATAGATACGCGACGCTGGACAGAACAACAGACAGACACAGGAAGTTGGGCTGTGGACTGTGAGACAGATAGATACATGATGCAGACAGAACGACAGACAGACACAGGAAGTTGGACAGAACGACAGATAGATACGCGACGCGACGCTGGACAGAACAACAGACAGACACAGGAAGTTGGACAGAACGACAGACAGAAACTCACCACTGGATGATCAGCCTCGATCCTGTTCTCTATCTCCCTGATTAGAAACCCAACAAACAGCAGTCACCATGGTGACGCCGACAGAGATGACATCATCTGGATCACATTTTCTTACAGAGAATCAAACGCTTTCAACATCCCAATTACACATTATTTCATCACATTTCCCATCATCAGCTATTCCTAAATGTCTATACAGTTTATCTCTGGATACTGTCGGGAACTGTAATGTTGCAACATCAATCATAGAGAATTATACTGTTTTATCAAAAACTGGCATAGTTCTAAAGCCTTATTATGGTCCATTATCCAATAGCATTGAACTGAATGACAGTAATGATTGTACCACACCCCTACCACCTCACAACGAGCTGTAAGAAAATATGATAATTTAACAGCCGTTACATGTGTTTGTACTTATTATGGATCCCCTTTAGCTGCTGCCAAGGCATCAGCTAGTCTTCCTGGGGTCGGGCAAAAAATTAAGGCAGTTAAACAATTTACATTCATTACAGAATTCACAACACACTAAGGGTGTGCCCTCAGGCCCCGACTCCACTACCACATATCTACAATACAAAATCCGTGTGTACAGGTGTGTATAGTGCGTATGTTATCGTGTGTGTGTGTGTGTGTGTGTGTGTGTGTGTGTGTGTGTGTGTGTGTGTGTGTGTGTGTGTGTGTGTGTGTGTGTGTGTGTGTGTGTGTGTGTGTGTGTGTGTGTGTGTGTGTGTGTGTGTGTGTGTGTGTGCCAATGTTTGTGTTGCTTCACAGTCCCCGCTGTTCCATAAGGTGTTTTTTTAAATCAAATTTAACTTGATGTGGAATAGAGTTCCATGTAGTCATGGCTCTATGTAGTACTGTGGAATAGAGTTCCATGTAGTCATGGCTCTATGTAGTACTGTGGAATAGAGTTCCATGTAGTCATGACTCTATGTAGTACTGTGGAATAGAGTTCCATGTAGTCATGGCTCTATGTAGTACTGTGGAATAGAGTTCCATGTAGTCATGGCTCTATGTAGTACTGTGGAATAGAGTTCCATGTGGTCATGGCTCTATGTAGTACTGTGGAATAGAGTTCCATGTAGTCATGACTCTATGTAGTACTGTGGAATAGAGTTCCATGTAGTCATGACTCTATCTAGTACTGTGGAATAGAGTTCCATGTAGTCATGGCTCTATGTAGTACTGTGGAATAGAGTTCCATGTAGTCATGGCTCTATGTAGTACTGTGGAATAGAGTTCCATGTGGTCATGGCTCTATGTAGTACTGTGGAATAGAGTTCCATGGACTCATGGCTCTATGTAGTACTGTGGAATAGAGTTCCATGTAGTCATGACTCTATGTAGTACTGTGGAATAGAGTTCCATGTAGTCATGACTCTATGTAGTACTGTGGAATAGAGTTCCATGTAGTCATGGTTCTATGTAGTACTGTGGAATAGAGTTCCATGTAGTCATGGCTCTATGTAGTACTGTGGAATAGAGTTCCATGTAGTCATGACTCTATGTAGTACTGTGGAATAGAGTTCCATGTAGTCATGGCTCTATGTAGTACTGTGGAATAGAGTTCCATGTAGTCATGGCTCTATGTAGTACTGTGGAATAGAGTTCCATGTGGTCATGGCTCTATGTAGTACTGTGGAATAGAGTTCCATGTAGTCATGGCTCTATGTAGTACTGTGGAATAGAGTTCCATGTAGTCATGTCTCTATGTAGTACTGTGGAATAGAGTTCCATGTAGTCATGGCTCTATGTAGTACTGTGGAATAGAGTTCCATGTGGTCATGGCTCTATGTAGTTCTGTGGAATAGAGTTACATGTAGTCATGGCTCTATGTAGTTCTGTGGAATAGAGTTCCATGTGGTCATGGCTCTATGTAGTTCTGTGGAATAGAGTTACATGTAGTCATGGCTCTATGTAGTACTGTGGAATAGAGTTACATGTAGTCATGGCTCTATGTAGTACTGTGGAATAGAGTTCCATGTGGTCATGGCTCTATGTAGTACTGTGGAATAGAGTTCCATGTAGTCATGGCTCTATGTAGTACTGTAGAATAGAGTTCCATGTAGTCATGGCTCTATGTAGTACTGTGGAATAGAGTTCCATGTAGTCATGGCTCTATGTAGTACTGTGGAATAGAGTTACATGTGGTCATGGCTCTATGTAGTACTGTGGAATAGAGTTACATGTAGTCATGGCTCTATGTAGTACTGTGGAATAGAGTTCCATGTGGTCATGGCTCTATGTAGTACTGTGGAATAGAGTTCCATGTGGTCATGGCTCTATGTAGTACTGTGGAATAGAGTTCCATGTAGTCATGGCTCTATGTAGTACTGTGGAATAGAGTTCCATGTAGTCATGGCTCTATGTAGTACTGTGGAATAGAGTTCCATGTAGTCATGGCTCTATGTAGTACTGTGGAATAGAGTTCCATGTAGTCATGGCTCTATGTAGTACTGTGGAATAGAGTTCCATGTGGTCATGGCTCTATGTAGTACTGTGGAATAGAGTTCCATGTAGTCATGGCTCTATGTAGTACTGTGGAATAGAGTTCCATGTAGTCATGGTTCTATGTAGTACTGTGGAATAGAGTTCCATGTAGTCATGGCTCTATGTAGCACTGTGTGCCTCCCATAGTCTGTTCTGGACTTGGGGACTGTGAAGAGACCTCTGGTAGCATGTCTTGTGGGGTATGTTGGGTGTCTGAGCTGTGTGCTAGTCGTTTAAACAGACCTCTGGTAGCATGTCTTGTGGGGTATGCATGGGTGTCCGAGCTGTGTGCTAGTAGTTTAAACAGACCTCTGGTAGCATGTCTTGTGGGGTATGTTGGGTGTCTGAGCTGTGTGCTAGTCGTTTAAACAGACCTCTGGTAGCATGTCTTGTGGGGTATGTTGGGTGTCTGAGCTGTGTGCTAGTAGTTTAAACAGACCTCTGGTAGCATGTCTTGTGGGGTATGTTGGGTGTCTGAGCTGTGTGCTAGTCGTTTAAACAGACAGCTCAGTGCAAATACCTCTCACAAATACAAGTAGTGATGAAGTCAATCTCTCCTCCACTTTGAGCCAGGAGAGTTTGACATGCATATTATTAATATTAGCTCTCTGTGAACATCCAAGGGCCAGCTGTGCTGCCCTGTTCTGAGCCAATTGCAATTTTCTTAAGTCCCTCGTTGTGGCACCTGACCACACAACTGAACAGTAGTCCAGATGTGACAAAACTAGAGCCTGTAGGACCTGGCTTGTTGATAATGCTGTCTAGAAGGTAGAAACTAGAGCCTGTAGGACCTGCCTTGTTGATAGTGTTGATTAGAAGGTAGAAACTAGGGCCTGTAGGACCTGCCTTGTTGATAGTGTTGTTAAGAAGGTAGAAACTAGGGCCTGTAGGACCTGCCTTGTTGATAGTGTTGTTAAGAAGGTAGAAACTAGAGCCTGTAGGACCTGCCTTGTTGATAGTGTTGATTAGAAGGTAGAAACTAGGGCCTGTAGGACCTGCCTTGTTGATAGTGTTGTTAAGAAGGTAGAAACTAGGGCCTGTAGGACCTGCCTTGTTGATAGTGTTGTTAAGAAGGTAGAAACTAGGGCCTGTAGGACCTGCCTTGTTGATAGTGTTGTTAAGAAGGTAGAAACTGGGGCCTGTAGGACCTGCCTTGTTGATAGTGTTGGTAAGAAGGTAGAAACTGGGGCCTGTAGGACTTGCCTTGTTGATAGTGTTGTTAAGAAGGTAGAAACTAGGGCCTGTAGGACCTGCCTTGTTGATAGTGTTGTTAAGAAGGTAGAAACTAGGGCCTGTAGGACCTGCCTTGTTGATAGTGTTGTTAAGAAGGTAGAAACTAGGGCCTGTAGGACCTGCCTTGTTGATAGTGCTGTTAAGAAGGTAGAAACTAGGGCCTGTAGGACCTGCCTTGTTGATAGTGTTGTTAAGAAGGTAGAAACTAGGGCCTGTAGGACCTGCCTTGTTGATAGTGTTGTTAAGAAGGTAGAAACTAGGGCCTGTAGGACCTGCCTTGTTGATAGTGTTGTTAAGAAGGTAGAAACTAGGGCCTGTAGGACCTGCCTTGTTGATAGTGTTGTTTAAGAAGGTAGAAACTAGAGCCTGTAGGACCTGCCTTGTTGATAGTGTTGTTAAGAAGGTAGAAACTAGGGCCTGTAGGACCTGTCTTGTTGATAGTGTTGTTAAGAAGGTAGAAACTAGGGCCTGTAGGACCTGCCTTGTTGATAGTGTTGTTAAGAAGGTAGAAACTAGGGCCTGTAGGACCTGCCTTGTTGATAGTGTTGTTAAGAAGGTAGAAACTAGGGCCTGTAGGACCTGCCTTGTTGATAGTATTGTTAAGAAGGTATAAACTAGAGCCTGTAGGACCTGCCTTGTTGATAGTATTGTTAAGAAGGTATAAACTAGAGCCTGTAGGACCTGCCTTGTTGACAGTGTTGGTAAGAAGACAGAGCAGTGCTTTATTATAGACAGACTTCTCCCCATCTTAGCTACTGTTGTATCAATATGTTTTGACCAGGACAGTTTACAATCCAGGCTTAATCCAAGCAGTTTAGTCATCTGAACTTGCTCAATTTCCACATAATTTATTACAAGATATAATTGAGGTTTAGGCTTTAGTGAATGATTTGTCCCAAATACAATGCTTTTATTTATGTTTTAATATTTAGGACTAACTTATTCCTTGCCACCCATTCTGAAACTAACTGCAGCCCTTTGTTGAGTGTTGCAGTAGCTGGCGTGTATTGTGTTGAGTCATCCGTGTACGTAGACACACTGGCTTTACTCAAAACCAGTGACATGTCATTAGTAATTAGTAAAGATTTTTTTAAAGTAAGGGGCCTAGACAGCTGCCCTGTGGAATGCCTGACTCTACCTGGATTATGTTGAAGAGGCTTCCATTAAAGAACACCCTCTGTGTTCTGTTAGCCAGATAACTCTTTATCCACATTATAGCAGGGGGGTGTAATGCCATAACACCTACATTCGACCAGCAGACCGTTAAGCTACACTGAAGTCTAACAAGACAGCCCCCATAATGTTTTAATGAAATTAACAATTTCTCTCAGCCAATCATCAGTCATCTGTGTAAGTGCTGTGTTTGTTGAGTGTCCTTCCCTATCAGCGTGCTGAAAGTCTGTCATCAATTTGTTTACTGTGAAATAGCATTGTATCTGGTCTATCTGTAAATAGCATTGTATCTGGTCTATCTGTAAATAGCATTGTATCTGGTCTATCTGTAAATAGCATTGTATCTGGTCTATCTGTAAATAGCATTGTATCTGGTCTATCTGTAAATAGCATTGTATCTGGTCTATCTGTAAATAGCATTGTATCTGGTCAAACACAAATTTTTCTAAAACTTTACTATGGGTTGGTAACAGTTTGACTGGTCGGCTATTTGAGCCAGTAAAGGGGGCTTTACTCTTCTTAGGAAGCGGAAGGACGAGCTTCCCTCCAGGCCTGAGGGCACACACTTTCTAGTCAGCTGAAATTGAAGATATTGCTAATAGGTTAGTACATGTTAAAACTCATAGGGCTGGTTTTCTGGACACAGATGAAGCCTAATCCTGGATTTAAAAAAAAAAAAAAAGATTCTAAGGGGATTCTCTATTGATTTTTGTTTTTTAGGAATAGACTTAATCTTTGTCCGGGAAACCAGTCCATAATCAACGTGGTCATATCTCTTTACATCTTTTTCAGATTTCAACTTCTTCCGGCTTCTTTCAGCTTCTTCCAGATCTTCCAGCTTCTTCCAGATCTTTCAGCTTCTTCCAGATCTTTCAGCTTCTTCCAGATCTTTCAGCTTCTTCAGATTGAAGCTTCTTCAGATTGAAGCTTCTTTCAGGCGTTTTTCCAGCTTCTTCTAGCTTCTTCAGATTTAAGCTTTTTTCAGCTTCTTCTAGTTGTTGTAGTCATTCAGATACTCCTATTCCACCAGAGCTAGGAGCTCTTGCTTTCTAGGGTGAAGGTTGTTTCGGGACGTTTGGAGGCAGAGCAGGAGATTTATTTTAATACTGAAACAAAATGTTTACCGGAGCTTGCCGGAATCTGAAGTCGCTTGTCCTAAAAAAGATTCCATAACAGCTTCGAACTGGGGCCGATTCCTTCCAGCACTACAAATCAAATGGCCGTTAAAATAGTTTGTCCTGGGTGGTCTGACCCCAACCCCCACCCATAACCCCAACCAGCACCCCCTCCCCAAAAGGGGCACCCTAAGCTGACAACAACCCAACACAAACCCACCCACATTGCTTAACCCATCATAGACATTGGGCCAGATAATGTAAAACACCTGAGAAGCTGGCAATAACAAAGACTAATTTCCTATCCCATACTATTACTAAGATCGTAATTAAGTTACTAGAATGGAATATAGTAATCACTTATATTCAAATCTATAAATAGTTAACCAGTGTCCAAGGAAGTGACATGGGCCGGGATCAAAACAAATGCAGATAAGAGACCTGTAATAATAAGATAAGATAAGCACTGCGATTGACTTTTGAAAGGTAACATGCTCTTTAAAACAACGGGATCCGCTGTTTTTACAACGACACAACGTGATCCCAGAAAAACGTCTGAGAAATAGCTTTAAAAAGGAAATAGCGCAGGCCGTTTATCTGCGTTTGTTTCAACCCCCAGCCAGCCATACTGTTAATAATACAATCCTGAAACGCTCCACTATGGCATTGCTTTTCCCCGGGGGACTAGTCATATTCCCACATTCCCTCTGCGCTCCACCACTACCCAGCTCTCTCTCTCTCTCTCACTCACTCTGAGGTGTTCCTCTTTTCGGAGAAGACTCTGAGGATGAACTCTCCCTCCTGGTGAGGCTCGTAGGTAGACGGGATGATCACGTACTCCCCGGGGCTCAGACGGAAGCGCTGGGTCACCTCCCTCAGGTTGATGTAGGACTTGCAGCGAGCCTTGGATGAGTTGAACAGGAAGAAGTCCTTCTGCATGTGCTGCTTGTTTCCGTGCATCTGGTCAGAGGAGGGAGGAGAAGAAAGATTTGGAATGAAAAGTGTGAAAGCGAAGTGTTGAATTAGTCATTGTTGTCATACTATTAACCATAGACACTTTCATTGTTTTAAAAATATAAATTAGAAACAGAAAAACAACAATGTGTAAACAAACACATTCCACATCTCCGGTCCTTTACCTCCTTCGGCACCTGCAGACAGACAGAGAGAAGAGTGAGCTGTGTTTACAACTGAATGCTGCATATTGTTAGGTACATGACATTACTCATCTCATATGTATACACTGTACTCTACACCATCTACTGCATCTTGCCTTGTGTCTATTAGGTAGTTGTTGTGAAATTGTTAGGTCAGATGACTTGTTAGATATTACTGCATGGTTGTAACTAGAAGCACAAGCATTTCTCTACACTCGTATTAACATCAGCTAACCATGTGTATGTGACCAATAACATCAGCTAACCATGTGTATGTGACCAATAACATCAGCTAACCATGTGACCAATAACATCAGCTAACCATGTGTACGTGACCAATAACATCAGCTAACCATGTGTATGTGACCAATCACATCAGCTAACCATGTGTATGTGACCAATGACATCAGCTAACCATGTGTATGTGACCAATAACATCAGCTAACCATGTGTATGTGACCAATAACATCAGCTAACCATGTGTATGTGACCAATAACATCTGCTAACCATGTGTATGTGACCAATAACATCAGCTAACCACTTGACCAATAACATCAGCTAACCACGTGACCAATAACATCTGCTAACCACGTGCATGTGACCAATAACATCAGCTAACCACGTGACCAATAACATCTGCTAACCACGTGCATGTGACCAATAACATCAGCTAACCACGTGACCAATAACATCAGCTAACCATGTGTATGTGACCAATAACATCAGCTAACCATGTGTATGTGACCAATAACATCAGCTAACCATGTGTATGTGACCAATAACATCAGCTAACCATGTGTATGTGACCAATAACATCAGCTAACCATGTGTATGTGACCAATAACATCAGCTAACCATGTGTATGTGACCAATAACATCAGCTAACCATGTGTATGTGACCAATAACATCAGCTAACCATGTGTATGTGACCAATAACATCAGCTAACCATGTGTATGTGACCAATAACATCTGCTAACCATGTGTATGTGACCAATAACATCAGCTAACCATGTGTATGTGACCAATAACATCAGCTAACCATGTGTATGTGACCAATAACATCAGCTAACCATGTGTATGTGACCAATAACATCTGCTAACCATGTGTATGTGACCAATAACATCAGCTAACCACGTGACCAATAACATCAGCTAACCATGTGACCAATAACATCAGCTAACCACGTGACCAATAACATCTGCTAACCACGTGCATGTGACCAATAACATCAGCTAACCACGTGACCAATAACATCAGCTAACCATGTGTATGTGACCAATAACATCTGCTAACCACGTGCATGTGACCAATAACATCAGCTAACCACGTGACCAATAACATCAGCTAACCATGTGTATGTGACCAATAACATCTGCTAACCATCTGTATGTGACCAATAACATCAGCTAACCATGTGTATGTGACCAATAACATATGCTAACCATGTGTATGTGACCAATAACATCACCTAACCATGTGTATGTGACCAATAACATCAGCTAACCATGTGTATGTGACCAATAACATCTGATAACTATGTGTATGTGACCAATAACATCAGATAACCACATGTATGTGACCAATAACATCAGCTAACCACGTGACCAATAACATCAGCTAACCATGTGTATGTGACCAATAACATCTGCTGACCATGTGTATGTGACCAATAACATCAGCTAACCATGTGTATGTGACCAATAACATCAGCTAACCATGTGACCAATAACATCAGCTAACCATGTGTATGTGACCAATAACATCAGCTAACCACGTGACCAATAACATCAGCTAACCATGTGTATGTGACCAATAACATCTGCTGACCATGTGTATGTGACCAATAACATCAGCTAACCACATGTATGTGACCAATAACATCAGCTAACCACGTGACCAATAACATCAGCTAACCATGTGTATGTGACCAATAACATCTGCTGACCATGTGTATGTGACCAATAACATCAGCTAACCATGTGTATGTGACCAATAACATCAGCTAACCATGTGACCAATAACATCAGCTAACCATGTGTATGTGACCAATAACATCAGCTAACCACGTGACCAATAACATCAGCTAACCATGTGTATGTGACCAATAACATCTGCTGACCATGTGTATGTGACCAATAACATCAGCTAACCATGTGTATGTGACCAATAACATCTGCTAACCATGTGTATGTGACCAATAACATCAGCTAACCATGTGTATGTGACCAATAACATCAGCTAACCATGTGTATGTGACCAATAACATCTGCTAACCATGTGACCAATAACATCTGCTAACCACGTGCATGTGACCAATAATATCAGCTAACCATGTGACCAATAACATCAGCTAACCACGTGACCAATACCATCTGCTAACCACGTGCATGTGACCAATAACATCAGCTAACCACGTGACCAATAACATCAGCTAACCATGTGTATGTGACCAATAACATCAGCTAACCATGTGTATGTGACCAATAACATCAGCTAACCATGTGACCAATAACATCTGCTAACCACGTGCATGTGACCAATAACATCTGCTAACCGTGTGACCAATAACATCAGCTAACCATGTGTATGTGACCAATAACATCAGCTAACCATGTGTATGTGACCAATAACATCAGCTAACCATGTGACCAATAACATCAGCTAACCATGTGTATGTGACCAATAACATCAGCTAACCATGTGTATGTGACCAATAACATCAGCTAACCATGTGTATGTGACCAATAACATCAGCTAACCATGTGTATGTGACCAATAACATCAGCTAACCATGTGTATGTGACCAATAACATCAGCTAACCATGTGTATGTGACCAATAACATCAGCTAACCATGTGTATGTGACCAATAACATCAGCTAACCATGTGTATGTGACCAATAACATCAGCTAACCATGTGTATGTGACCAATAACATCAGCTAACCATGTGTATGTGACCAATAACATCAGCTAACCATGTGACCATTAACATCTGTTAACCATGTGTATGTGACCAATCACATCAGCTAACCATGTGTATGTGACCAATGACATCAGCTAACCATGTGTATGTGACCAATAACATCAGCTAACCATGTGTATGTGACCAATAACATCTGCTGACCATGTGTATGTGACCAATAACATCAGCTAACCACGTGACCAATAACATCTGCTGACCATGTGTATGTGACCAATAACATCAGCTAACCATGTGCATGTGACCAATAACATCAGCTAACCATGTGTATGTGACCAATAACATCAGCTAACCATGTTTTGTGACCAATAACATCAGCTAACCATGTGTATGTGACCAATAACATCTGCTAACCATGTGTATGTGACCAATAACATCAGCTAACCATGTGTATGTCACCAATAACATCAGCTAACCATGTGTATGTGACCAATAACATCAGCTAACCATGTGTATGTGACCAATAACATCAGCTAACCATGTGTATGTGACCAATAACATCAGCTAACCATGTGTATGTGACCAATAACATCTGCTGACCATGTGTATGTGACCAATAACATCAGCTAACCACGTGACCAATAACATCTGCTGACCATGTGTATGTGACCAATAACATCAGCTAACCATGTGCATGTGACCAATAACATCAGCTAAACATGTGTATGTGACCAATAACATCAGCTAACCATGTGTATGTCACCAATAACATCAGCTAACCATGTGTATGTGACCAATAACATCTGCTAACCATGTGTATGTGACCAATAACATCAGCTAACCATGTGTATGTGACCAATAACATCAGCTAACCATGTGACCAATAACATCAGCTAACCATGTGTATGTGACCAATAACATCAGCTAACCACATGTATGTGACCAATAACATCAGCTAACCACGTGACCAATAACATCTGCTAACCACGTGCATGTGACCAATAACATCAGCTAACCACGTGACCAATAACATCAGCTAACCATGTGTATGTGACCAATAACATCAGCTAACCATGTGACCAATAACATCAGCTAACCATGTGTATGTGACCAATAACATCAGCTAACCACATGTATGTGACCAATAACATCAGCTAACCACGTGACCAATAACATCTGCTAACCACGTGCATGTGACCAATAACATCAGCTAACCACGTGACCAATAACATCAGCTAACCATGTGTATGTGACCAATAACATCAGCTAACCATGTGACCAATAACATCAGCTAACCATGTGTATGTGACCAACAACATCAGCTAACCATGTGTATGTGACCAATAACATCTGCTGACCATGTGTATATGACCAATAACATCAGCTAACCATGTGTATGTGACCAATAACATCAGCTAACCATGTGTATGTGACCAATAACATCAGCTAACCATGTGTATGTGACCAATAACATCAGCTAACCATGTGTATGTGACCAATAACATCAGCTAACCATGTGTATGTGACCAATAACATATGCTAACCATGTGTATGTGACCAATAACATCAGCTAACCATGTGTATGTGACCTATAACATCAGCTAACCATGTGTATGTGACCAATAACATCAGCTAACCATGTGTATGTGACCAATAACATCTGCTAACCATGTGTATGTGACCAATAACATCAGCTAACCACGTGACCAATAACATCAGCTAACCACGTGACCAATAACATCTGCTAACCACGTGCATGTGACCAATAATATCAGCTAACCATGTGACCAATAACATCAGCTAACCACGTGACCAATAACATCTGCTAACCACGTGCATGTGACCAATAACATCAGCTAACCACGTGACCAATAACATCTGCTAACCACGTGTATGTGACCAATAACATCTGCTAACCACGTGCATGTGACCAATAACATCAGCTAACCACGTGACCAATAACATCAGCTAACCATGTGTATGTGACCAATAACATCTGCTAACCATCTGTATGTGACCAATAACATCAGCTAACCATGTGTATGTGACCAATAACATATGCTAACCATGTGTATGTGACCAATAACATCACCTAACCATGTGTATGTGACCAATAACATCAGCTAACCATGTGTATGTGACCAATAACATCTGATAACCATGTGTATGTGACCAATAACATCAGCTAACCACATGTATGTGACCAATAACATCAGCTAACCACGTGACCAATAACATCAGCTAACCATGTGTATGTGACCAATAACATCTGCTGACCATGTGTATGTGACC
The DNA here is from genome assembly GCF_023373465.1 of Oncorhynchus keta. NCBI lineage: Eukaryota > Metazoa > Chordata > Actinopteri > Salmoniformes > Salmonidae > Oncorhynchus > Oncorhynchus keta. Next base: position 130,676 of record NW_026287457.1, on the reverse strand, counting down.
AATAACATCAGCTAACCATGTGTATGTGACCAATAACATCAGCTAACCATGTGACCAATAACATCAGCTAACCATGTGTATGTGACCAATAACATCAGCTAACCACGTGACCAATAACATCAGCTAACCATGTGTATGTGACCAATAACATCTGCTGACCATGTGTATGTGACCAATAACATCAGCTAACCACATGTATGTGACCAATAACATCAGCTAACCACGTGACCAATAACATCAGCTAACCATGTGTATGTGACCAATAACATCTGCTGACCATGTGTATGTGACCAATAACATCAGCTAACCATGTGTATGTGACCAATAACATCAGCTAACCATGTGACCAATAACATCAGCTAACCATGTGTATGTGACCAATAACATCAGCTAACCACGTGACCAATAACATCAGCTAACCATGTGTATGTGACCAATAACATCTGCTGACCATGTGTATGTGACCAATAACATCAGCTAACCATGTGTATGTGACCAATAACATCTGCTAACCATGTGTATGTGACCAATAACATCAGCTAACCATGTGTATGTGACCAATAACATCAGCTAACCATGTGTATGTGACCAATAACATCAGCTAACCATGTGTATGTGACCAATAACATCTGCTAACCACGTGACCAATAACATCTGCTAACCACGTGCATGTGACCAATAATATCAGCTAACCATGTGACCAATAACATCAGCTAACCACGTGACCAATACCATCTGCTAACCACGTGCATGTGACCAATAACATCAGCTAACCACGTGACCAATAACATCAGCTAACCATGTGTATGTGACCAATAACATCAGCTAACCATGTGTATGTGACCAATAACATCAGCTAACCATGTGACCAATAACATCTGCTAACCACGTGCATGTGACCAATAACATCTGCTAACCATGTGACCAATAACATCAGCTAACCATGTGTATGTGACCAATCACATCTACTAACCATGTGTATGTGACCAATAACATCAGCTAACCATGTGACCAATAACATCAGCTAACCATGTGTATGTGACCAATAACATCAGCTAACCATGTGTATGTGACCAATAACATCAGCTAACCATGTGTATGTGACCAATAACATCAGCTAACCATGTGTATGTGACCAATAACATCAGCTAACCATGTGTATGTGACCAATAACATCTGCTAACCATGTGTATGTGACCAATAACATCAGCTAACCATGTGTATGTGACCAATAACATCAGCTAACCATGTGTATGTGACCAATAACATCAGCTAACCATGTGTATGTGACCAATAACATCAGCTAACCATGTGTATGTGACCAATAACATCAGCTAACCATGTGTATGTGACCAATAACATCAGCTAACCATGTGACCAATAACATCAGCTAACCATGTATGTGACCAATAACATCAGCTAACCATGTGTATGTGACCAATAACATCAGCTAACCATGTGTATGTGACCAATAACATCAGCTAACCATGTGTATGTGACCAATAACATCTGCTGACCATGTGTATGTGACCAATAACATCAGCTAACCACGTGACCAATAACATCTGCTGACCATGTGTATGTGACCAATAACATCAGCTAACCATGTGCATGTGACCAATAACATCAGCTAACCATGTGTATGTGACCAATAACATCAGCTAACCATGTTTTTGTGACCAATAACATCAGCTAACCATGTGTATGTGACCAATAACATCTGCTAACCATGTGTATGTGACCAATAACATCAGCTAACCATGTGACCAATAACATCAGCCCATGTGTATGTGACCAATAACATCAGCTAACCACATGTATGTGACCAATAACATCAGCTGTGACCAATAACATCAGCTAACCATGTGTATGTGACCAATAACATCTGCTGACCATGTGTATGTGACCAATAACATCAGCTAACCACGTGACCAATAACATCTGCTGACCATGTGTATGTGACCAATAACATCAGCTAACCATGTGCATGTGACCAATAACATCAGCTAACCATGTGTATGTGACCAATAACATCAGCTAACCATGTTTTTGTGACCAATAACATCAGCTAACCATGTGTATGTGACCAATAACATCTGCTAACCATGTGTATGTGACCAATAACATCAGCTAACCATGTGTATGTCACCAATAACATCAGCTAACCATGTGTATGTGACCAATAACATCAGCTAACCATGTGTATGTGACCAATAACATCAGCTAACCATGTGTATGTGACCAATAACATCAGCTAACCATGTGTATGTGACCAATAACATCTGCTGACCATGTGTATGTGACCAATAACATCAGCTAACCACGTGACCAATAACATCTGCTGACCATGTGTATGTGACCAATAACATCAGCTAACCATGTGCATGTGACCAATAACATCAGCTAAACATGTGTATGTGACCAATAACATCAGCTAACCATGTGTATGTCACCAATAACATCAGCTAACCATGTGTATGTGACCAATAACATCTGCTAACCATGTGTATGTGACCAATAACATCAGCTAACCATGTGTATGTGACCAATAACATCAGCTAACCATGTGACCAATAACATCAGCTAACCATGTGTATGTGACCAATAACATCAGCTAACCACATGTATGTGACCAATAACATCAGCTAACCACGTGACCAATAACATCTGCTAACCACGTGCATGTGACCAATAACATCAGCTAACCACGTGACCAATAACATCAGCTAACCATGTGTATGTGACCAATAACATCAGCTAACCATGTGTATGTGACCAATAACATCAGCTAACCACGTGACCAATAACATCAGCTAACCACGTGACCAATAACATCTGCTAACCACGTGCATGTGACCAATAACATCAGCTAACCACGTGACCAATAACATCAGCTAACCATGTGTATGTGACCAATAACATCAGCTAACCATGTGACCAATAACATCAGCTAACCATGTGTATGTGACCAACAACATCAGCTAACCATGTGTATGTGACCAATAACATCTGCTGACCATGTGTATATGACCAATAACATCAGCTAACCATGTGTATGTGACCAATAACATCAGCTAACCATGTGTATGTGACCAATAACATCAGCTAACCATGTGTATGTGACCAATAACATCAGCTAACCATGTGTATGTGACCAATAACATCAGCTAACCATGTGTATGTGACCAATAACATCAGCTAACCATGTGTATGTGACCAATAACATCAGCTAACCATGTGACCAATAACATCAGCTAACCATGTGTATGTGACCAATAACATCAGCTAACCATGTGTATGTGACCAATAACATCTGCTAACCATGTGTATGTGACCAATAACATCAGCTAACCACGTAACCAATAACATCAGCTAACCATGTGACCAATAACATCAGCTAACCACGTGTATGTGACCAATAACATCAGCTAACCATGTGACCAATAACATCAGCTAACCACGTGACCAATAACATCTGCTAACCACGTGCATGTGACCAATAACATCAGCTAACCACGTGACCAATAACATCAGCTAACCATGTGTATGTGACCAATAACATCTGCTAACCACGTGCATGTGACCAATAACATCAGCTAACCACGTGACCAATAACATCAGCTAACCATGTGTATGTGACCAATCACATCAGCTAACCATCTGTATGTGACCAATAACATCAGCTAACCATGTGTATGTGACCAATAACATATGCTAACCATGTGTATGTGACCAATAACATCACCTAACCATGTGTATGTGACCAATAACATCAGCTAACCATGTGTATGTGACCAATAACATCTGATAACCATGTGTATGTGACCAATAACATCAGCTAACCACATGTATGTGACCAATAACATCAGCTAACCACGTGACCAATAACATCAGCTAACCATGTGTATGTGACCAATAACATCTGCTGACCATGTGTATGTGACCAATAACATCAGCTAACCATGTGTATGTGACCAATAACATCAGCTAACCATGTGACCAATAACATCAGCTAACCATGTGTATGTGACCAATAACATCAGCTAACCACGTGACCAATAACATCAGCTAACCATGTGTATGTGACCAATAACATCTGCTGACCATGTGTATGTGACCAATAACATCAGCTAACCACATGTATGTGACCAATAACATCAGCTAACCACGTGACCAATAACATCAGCTAACCATGTGTATGTGACCAATAACATCTGCTGACCATGTGTATGTGACCAATAACATCAGCTAACCATGTGTATGTGACCAATAACATCAGCTAACCATGTGACCAATAACATCAGCTAACCATGTGTATGTGACCAATAACATCAGCTAACCACGTGACCAATAACATCAGCTAACCATGTGTATGTGACCAATAACATCTGCTGACCATGTGTATGTGACCAATAACATCAGCTAACCATGTGTATGTGACCAATAACATCTGCTAACCATGTGTATGTGACCAATAACATCAGCTAACCATGTGTATGTGACCAATAACATCAGCTAACCATGTGTATGTGACCAATAACATCAGCTAACCATGTGTATGTGACCAATAACATCTGCTAACCACGTGACCAATAACATCTGCTAACCACGTGCATGTGACCAATAATATCAGCTAACCATGTGACCAATAACATCAGCTAACCACGTGACCAATACCATCTGCTAACCACGTGCATGTGACCAATAACATCAGCTAACCACGTGACCAATAACATCAGCTAACCATGTGTATGTGACCAATAACATCAGCTAACCATGTGTATGTGACCAATAACATCAGCTAACCATGTGACCAATAACATCTGCTAACCACGTGCATGTGACCAATAACATCTGCTAACCATGTGACCAATAACATCAGCTAACCATGTGTATGTGACCAATCACATCTACTAACCATGTGTAGCTGACCAATAACATCTGCTAACCATGTGACCATTAACATCTGTTAACCATGTGTATGTGACCAATCACATCAGCTAACCATGTGTATGTGACCAATAACATCAGCTAACCATGTGTATGTGACCAATAACATCAGCTAACCATGTGTATGTGACCAATAACATCAGCTAACCATGTGTATGTGACCAATAACATCAGCTAACCATGTGTATGTGACCAATAACATCAGCTAACCATGTGTATGTGACCAATAACATCAGCTAACCATGTGTATGTGACCAATAACATCAGCTAACCATGTGTATGTGACCAATAACATCAGCTAACCATGTGTATGTGACCAATAACATCAGCTAACCACGTGTATGTGACCAATAACATCAGCTAACCACGTGACCAATAACATCAGCTAACCATGTGTATGTGACCAATAACATCTGCTAACCATGTGTATGTGACCAATAACATCAGCTAACCATGTGTATGTGACCAATAACATCAGCTAACCATGTGTATGTGACCAATAACATCTGCTGACCATGTGTATGTGACCAATAACATCAGCTAACCACGTGACCAATAACATCTGCTGACCATGTGTATGTGACCAATAACATCAGCTAACCATGTGCATGTGACCAATAACATCAGCTAACCATGTGTATGTGACCAATAACATCAGCTAACCATGTTTTTGTGACCAATAACATCAGCTAACCATGTGTATGTGACCAATAACATCTGCTAACCATGTGTATGTGACCAATAACATCAGCTAACCATGTGTATGTCACCAATAACATCAGCTAACCATGTGTATGTGACCAATAACATCAGCTAACCATGTGTATGTGACCAATAACATCAGCTAACCATGTGTATGTGACCAATAACATCAGCTAACCATGTGTATGTGACCAATAACATCTGCTGACCATGTGTATGTGACCAATAACATCAGCTAACCACGTGACCAATAACATCTGCTGACCATGTGTATGTGACCAATAACATCAGCTAAACATGTGTATGTGACCAATAACATCAGCTAACCATGTGTATGTCACCAATAACATCAGCTAACCATGTGTATGTGACCAATAACATCTGCTAACCATGTGTATGTGACCAATAACATCAGCTAACCATGTGTATGTGACCAATAACATCAGCTAACCATGTGTATGTGACCAATAACATCAGCTAACCATGTGTATGTGACCAATAACATCAGCTAACCACATGTATGTGACCAATAACATCAGCTAACCACGTGACCAATAACATCTGCTAACCATGTGCATGTGACCAATAACATCAGCTAACCACGTGACCAATAACATCAGCTAACCATGTGTATGTGACCAATAACATCAGCTAACCATGTGTATGTGACCAATAACATCAGCTAACCATGTGTATGTGACCAATAACATCAGCTAACCATGTGTATGTGACCAATAACATCAGCTAACCATGTGTATGTGACCAATAACATCAGCTAACCATGTGTATGTGACCAATAACATCAGCTAACCATGTGACCAATAACATCAGCTAACCATGTGTATGTGACCAATAACATCAGCTAACCACGTGTATGTGACCAATAACATCAGCTAACCACGTGACCAATAACATCAGCTAACCATGTGTATGTGACCAATAACATCTGCTGACCATGTGTATGTGACCAATAACATCAGCTAACCATGTGACCAATAACATCTGCTGACCATGTGTATGTGACCAATAACATCAGCTAACCACATGTATGTGACCAATAACATCAGCTAACCACGTGACCAATAACATCAGCTAACCACGTGACCAATAACATCAGCTAACCATGTGTATGTGACCAATAACATCTGCTGACCATGTGTATGTGACCAATAACATCAGCTAACCATGTGTATGTGACCAATAACATCAGCTAACCATGTGACCAATAACATCAGCTAACCATGTGTATGTGACCAATAACATCAGCTAACCACGTGACCAATAACATCAGCTAACCATGTGTATGTGACCAATAACATCTGCTGACCATGTGTATGTGACCAATAACATCAGCTAACCATGTGTATGTGACCAATAACATCTGCTAACCATGTGTATGTGACCAATAACATCAGCTAACCATGTGTATGTGACCAATAACATCAGCTAACCATGTGTATGTGACCAATAACATCAGCTAACCATGTGTATGTGACCAATAACATCTGCTAACCACGTGACCAATAACATCTGCTAACCACGTGCATGTGACCAATAATATCAGCTAACCATGTGACCAATAACATCAGCTAACCACGTGACCAATACCATCTGCTAACCACGTGCATGTGACCAATAACATCAGCTAACCACGTGACCAATAACATCAGCTAACCATGTGTATGTGACCAATAACATCAGCTAACCATGTGTATGTGACCAATAACATCAGCTAACCATGTGACCAATAACATCTGCTAACCACGTGCATGTGACCAATAACATCTGCTAACCATGTGACCAATAACATCAGCTAACCATGTGTATGTGACCAATAACATCAGCTAACCATGTGTATGTGACCAATAACATCAGCTAACCATGTGACCAATAACATCAGCTAACCATGTGTATGTGACCAATAACATCAGCTAACCATGTGTATGTGACCAATAACATCAGCTAACCATGTGTATGTGACCAATAACATCAGCTAACCATGTGTATGTGACCAATAACATCAGCTAACCATGTGTATGTGACCAATAACATCTGCTAACCATGTGTATGTGACCAATAACATCAGCTAACCATGTGTATGTGACCAATAACATCAGCTAACCATGTGTATGTGACCAATAACATCAGCTAACCATGTGTATGTGACCAATAACATCAGCTAACCATGTGTATGTGACCAATAACATCAGCTAACCATGTGTATGTGACCAATAACATCAGCTAACCATGTGACCAATAACATCAGCTAACCATGTGTATGTGACCAATAACATCAGCTAACCATGTGTATGTGACCAATAACATCAGCTAACCATGTGTATGTGACCAATAACATCAGCTAACCATGTGTATGTGACCAATAACATCTGCTGACCATGTGTATGTGACCAATAACATCAGCTAACCACGTGACCAATAACATCTGCTGACCATGTGTATGTGACCAATAACATCAGCTAACCATGTGCATGTGACCAATAACATCAGCTAACCATGTGTATGTGACCAATAACATCAGCTAACCATGTTTTTGTGACCAATAACATCAGCTAACCATGTGTATGTGACCAATAACATCTGCTAACCATGTGTATGTGACCAATAACATCAGCTAACCATGTGTATGTCACCAATAACATCAGCTAACCATGTGTATGTGACCAATAACATCAGCTAACCATGTGTATGTGACCAATAACATCAGCTAACCATGTGTATGTGACCAATAACATCAGCTAACCATGTGTATGTGACCAATAACATCTGCTGACCATGTGTATGTGACCAATAACATCAGCTAACCACGTGACCAATAACATCTGCTGACCATGTGTATGTGACCAATAACATCAGCTAACCATGTGCATGTGACCAATAACATCAGCTAAACATGTGTATGTGACCAATAACATCAGCTAACCATGTGTATGTCACCAATAACATCAGCTAACCATGTGTATGTGACCAATAACATCTGCTAACCATGTGTATGTGACCAATAACATCAGCTAACCATGTGTATGTGACCAATAACATCAGCTAACCATGTGTATGTGACCAATAACATCAGCTAACCATGTGTATGTGACCAATAACATCAGCTAACCACATGTATGTGACCAATAACATCAGCTAACCACGTGACCAATAACATCTGCTAACCACGTGCATGTGACCAATAACATCAGCTAACCACGTGACCAATAACATCAGCTAACCATGTGTATGTGACCAATAACATCAGCTAACCATGTGTATGTGACCAATAACATCAGCTAACCATGTGACCAATAACATCAGCTAACCATGTGTATGTGACCAATAACATCAGCTAACCATGTGTATGTGACCAATAACATCTGCTAACCATGTGTATGTGACCAATAACATCAGCTAACCACGTAACCAATAACATCAGCTAACCATGTGACCAATAACATCAGCTAACCACGTGTATGTGACCAATAACATCAGCTAACCATGTGACCAATAACATCAGCTAACCACGTGACCAATAACATCTGTATGTGACCAATAACATCAGCTAACCATGTGTATGTGACCAATAACATCAGCTAACCATGTGTATGTGACCAATAACATCAGCTAACCACATGTATGTGACCAATAACATCAGCTAACCATGTGTATGTGACCAATAACATCTGCTAACCACGTGTATGTGACCAATAACATCAGCTAACCATGTGTATGTGACCAATAACATCAGCTAACCATGTGTATGTGACCAATAACATCTGCTAACCACGTGTATGTGACCAATAACATCAGCTAACCATGTGTATGTGACCAATAACATCTGCTGACCATGTGTATGTGACCAATAACATCAGCTAACCACGTGACCAATAACATCTGCTGACCATGTGTATGTGACCAATAACATCAGCTAATCATGTGCATGTGACCAATAACATCAGCTAACCATGTGTATGTGACCAATAACATCAGCTAACCATGTGTATGTGACCAATAACATCTACTAACCATGTGTATGTGACCAATAACATCAGCTAACCATGTGTATGTGACCAATAACATCTACTAACCATGTGTATGTGACCAATAACATCTGTATGTGACCAATAACATCAGCTAACCATGTGCATGTGACCAATAACATCTACTAACCATGTGTATGTGACCAATAACATCTGTATGTGACCAATAACATCAGCTAACCATGTGCATGTGACCAATAACATCTACTAACCATGTGTATGTGACCAATAACATCAGCTAACCATGTGTATGTGACCAATAACATCAGCTAACCATGTGTATGTGACCAATAACATCTACTAACCATGTGTATGTGACCAATAACATCAGCTAACCATGTGTATGTGACCAATAACATCAGCTAACCATGTTTATGTGACCAATAACATCAGCTAACCATGTGACCAATAACATCAGCTAACCATGTGTATGTGACCAATAACATCAGCTAACCATGTGACCAATAACATCAGCTAACCATGTGACCAATAACATCAGCTAACCACGTGTATGTGACCAATAACATCAGCTAACCATGTGACCAATAACATCAGCTAACCACGTGACCAATAACATCTGTATGTGACCAATAACATCAGCTAACCATGTGTATGTGACCAATAACATCTGATTTGATACGATGTGTGTAGCCACATTTGTAGCCAAGGGGGAATCTGCAACTGGCACATCCATTTTTTAAATGTTCAACTAACAATGTGATTGGTTGTTATTTGACCAGCAGATTTCCCCTTTAAAGAATAAGACAAGTTGTTTAAGATCTGTTGTGTTGTTGTTGTTGTTGTTGAGTGTGACGTCTGACAGGGGGGGACACCTCGTAGATGGCAAATCCGATGGTGAAGAGATTGGCTCCCATCTTCCTCTCTTTCCGTCTGTTCTTCTGCATCAGAGCGATCACGAAGGAACACGCCACCTCATTGTCTTCTGGGTCGTCATCCTCCTCCAAGAGACGCAGGCGGTACTGAGGGTTGGTCCAGAAAGTATCTGCAGGTAGGAGAGCGGGTTCAGAACCAAACACAACACATTACTGTGCCTAATCCTTGTTGATAGACTACATAACATACACAGAGGTAGGGATCAGAACCAAACACACCACATCACTCAATGGACATTGTCTGCTACGTGATGGTGCCCCGACAATCCTATACATGAGTTAGTTAGACCTGTTTTCAAATAATATTTGTTTTCTTTCAAATACTTTGGGAACATTTGATTGAGCCTAGCCATTTGGATTCAAACCAGGGACTGCAGTGGCGCCTCTTGCAGTGAGATGCGTTAGACCGCTGCGCCACTCTGGAGCCCTACAGTAGAGGGTTAGAGGTCAGGGATCATGTCCTACCTGGGTAGTTTCTACAGCCTCCGGCGGAGCAGCCTCTGACCCAGCGACCCTCGTTCACAGACACCGTCCACTTGTGGATCTTATCATCCTCCAGGGCATCAGGGGTCAGGTTGCAGATCTCAATCTTAGTGTAGTTCTTCTTGAAGTCCTCAAAGGCCATCCTGGGGTGACAGAGGAGAGGGAAAGAGAGGCAGAGAGGAGAGGGAGGGGGGTAGGGGGGTAGGGAGTGGAAGAGGGAGACAAGGGAGAGGGAGACAGAGGATAGGAGAGGGGGGTAGGGAGGGAAGAGGGAGACAAGGGAGGGGGTAGGGAGACAGAGGATAGGGGTAGGGGGTAGGGGGTAGGGGAGTAGGGAGAGGGAGACAAGGAAGAGGGAGACAGAGGGAGGGAGACAGAAGGGGTAGAGGGGGAGAGGGAGACAAGGAGAGGGAGACAGAAGAGAGGGAGAGGGAGACAAGGGAGAGGGAGACAGAGGAGACAGAGGATAGGGGTGAGGGGAGGGAGGGGGAGGGAGACAGAAGGAGAGTGAGAGGGAGAGGGAGACAAGGAGAGGAGACAGAAGGAGAGGGAGGGAGGGGAGACAAGAGAGAGGGAGACAGAAGGAGAGGAGAGGGAGAGGGAGACAGAGGAGAGGGAGACAGAGGGGGTAGACAGAGAGGGGAGACAGGGGGAGGGGAGAGGGAGAGGGAGACAAGGGAGGGGAGACAGAAGGAGAGGGAGAGGGGAGGAGGAGACAGAGGGGGGGGTAGGGAGTGGAAGAGGGAGACAAGAGAGAGGGAGACAAAGGAGAGGGAGAGGGAGACAAGAAGGAGACAGAGGATAGGGGTAGGGGGGTAGGGGGTAGGGAGGGAAGAGAGACAAGGAGAGGGAGACAGAAGAGGGGAGAGGGAGAGGGAGACAAGGGAGAGGGACAGAGGATAGGGGTAGGGGGTAGGGGGTAGGGAGTGGAAGAGGAGACAAGGGAGAGGGAGACAGAAGGAGAGTGAGAGGGAGAGGGAGACAAGGGAGAGGGAGACAGAGGATAGGGGTAGGGGGTAGGGGGTAGGGAGGGGGAGACAAGGGGGAGGGAGGGGACAAGGAGAGGGAGACAGAAGGAGGGAGAGGGAGACAAGGGAGGGAGAGACAGAAGGAGAGGGAGAGGGAGAGGGAGACAAGGGAGAGGGAGACAGAAGAGGGAGAGGACAGAAGGAGACAGAAGGAGAGTGAGAGGAAGAGAGGGAGACAAGAGGAGAGGAGAGGGAGAGGGAGACAGAAGGAGAGTGAGAGGAAGAGGGAGACAAGGGAGAGGGAGACAGAAGGAGAGTGAGAGGGAGAGGGAGACAAGGGAGAGGGAGACAGAAGGAGAGTGAGAGGGAGAGGGAGACAAGGGAGAGGGAGACAGAAGGAGGGGGAGACAGAAGGAGAGTGAGAGGGAGAGGGAGACAAGGGAGAGGGAGATAGAAGGAGAGTGAGAGGGAGAGGGAGACAAGGGAGAGGGAGACAGAAGGAGAGTGAGAGGGAGAGAGGGAGACAAGGGAGAGGGAGACAGAAGGAGAGTGAGAGGGAGAGGGAGACAAGGGAGAGGGAGACAGAAGGAGAGGGAGAGGGAGACAAGGGAGAGGGAGACAGAAGAGAGGGAGAGGGAGACAGAGGAGAGGTGGAGGGGGGGGAGTGGAAGAGGGAGAGGGAGGAGAGGGAGGAGAGCGAGAGGGAGGAGGAGTGAGGGAGAGGGAGACAGAGGAGAGGTGGAGGGGGGAGGGAGTGGAATAGGGAGAGGGAGGAGAGCGAGAGGGAGGAGAGGGAGGAGAGGGAGAGGGGAGATAAGAGGGAGAGGAAGAGGGAAGGGAGAGGGGCAGATGAGAGGAGAGGGAGAGAGAGAGAGGGGGGAGGGAGAAGGAGGAGATGAGTGGAGAGGGAGAGGAAGGAAGACAAGGAGTGTCAACAATTGACACGCTCCACTTAATAGTTTCTAGTCAAAGGTGTTTTGGTGCAGGGTTCTAAAGGTATTTAAACTGGGAAAGGAAAACTCACCGTCTCTGAAATAGTCTGTACATCTTAATGTTCTTTAGCAGCACAACATACCTTTTTATAGACTAGTTCAGTGAAGACATGTAATATGGGTAGAGAAAATAAACATCAAGTATCAAGAGCAGCTTAGAATGAAGAGAGAAACAATGCTCACCAGAACTCCCCGTCCTCAGCACTTTGATGCTGGAGCTTGTCCTTCTCTCCCTTAGACAGAGACACCCACTCCTTAGAGCTGTGGGCAGTGGGGAACATCATCAACTACCAAACTGAACAATACATGGACTTTCTCTGACATAGAATAAAATATAATATAAGGTAATGTAATATAATTAGTATAAGGTAATGTAATATAATATAATGTCATGTAATATAATATAATATAATGTAATATAATATAATGTAATATAATATAATGTAATATAATATAATGTAATATAATATAATATAATGTAACATAATTACATTTACATTACATTTAAGTCATTTAGCAGACGCTCTTATCCAGAGCGATATAATGTAATGTAATATAATATAATGTAATATCATATAATGTAATATAATGCAATATAATATAACATAATGTAATGCAATATAATGTAATGTAATATAATATAACATAATGTAATGTAATATAATGTAGTATAATATAATGTAATATAATGTAATGTAATATAATGCAATGTAATATAATATAATGTAGCATTATATAACATGATGTAATGTTATATAATATAATGTAATGTAATATAATGTAGTATAATATAACATAATGTCATGTGATATAAAATAATGTAATGTGATATAAAATAATGTAAGGTAATGTGCCATAAATGTCATAAATGTCATAATGTGCTAAATGGCATAGTGTGCCAAATGTGCTAAATACCAGAATGCGCTAATGTTACTAAATGTGCTAAATGTCATAAAGGTGCTAAATGTCATAAACGTGCTAAATGTCATAAACGTGCTAAATATCATAAATGTCATACATTTGAAAAATGGCATAAAGGTTATAAATGTGATAAATGGAATTTTGACCAATCAGACCAGTTCTGAAAAAAGTTCTGATATGAAAAGATTTGATGTGATTGGTCAAAATACAAATGAGTTGAAAAAAGATCAGAATTGGGATACCTGTGTAAACGTAGCCTTAGAAGAACGAGGCAATGTATTAGGAATTGTATGCTGTGTCTATCACTGGTGCAAGTTCAATCAATCAATCAATCAATCAATCAGGCGTATCTTACTTGTCACTCCAGGGCCCATTCCACTCCACCTGTCCCCAGGGGTTCCTGAGGCGCACCAGACGCACCTTAGGCTCCTTGTGCTGGGACTGCTTACACTGAGGAGAAACACACACACTGGTCCATGTAACAATCACAACCATTGGCTGCTTGAGTCAGCTCTGTCCCCACCCACAACCATTGGCTGCTTGATCAGCTTTGTCCCCACCCACAACCATTGGCTGCTTGATCAGCTTTGTCCCCACCCACAACCATTGGCTGCTTGATCAGCTTTGTCCCCACCCACAACCATTGGCTGCTTGAGTCAGCTTTGCCCCCACCCACAACCATTGGCTGCTTGAGTCAGCTTTGTCCCCACCCGCAACCATTGGCTGCTTGAGTCAGCTTTGTCCCTACCCACAACCATTGGCTGCTTGAGTCAGCTTTGTCCCAACCCACAACCATTGGCTGCTTGAGTCAGCTTTGTCCCCACCCGCAACCATTGGCTGCTTGAGTCAGCTTTGTCCCTACCCACAACCATTGGCTGCTTGAGTCAGCTTTGTCCCAACCCACAACCATTGGCTGCTTGAGTCAGCTTTGTCCCCACCCGCAACCATTGGCGTGAAGTGAATCTATATGTTGCTATGGGTCTATTGCAGGTAAACACACCTCCAATCAGAGAACATGTGAAGATGCCCTTAGATCCTGTAATTGAAGTGAATCTATATGTTGCTATGGGTGTATCTTACCTCCTCAACGGCAGTCACAGAGTAGGCGTGGCCCTTCACAAGGCCAGTCACAGTGCGGGTCTCGAAACGAGCAGGAACCAGGGACTGGAGAATAAAATAGACAACACATGAATCATTGGATTCGGGGCGGCAGCGTAGCCTAGTGGTTAGAGCGTTGGACTAGTAACCAGAAGGTTGTGAGTTCAAACCCCCGAGCTGACAAGGTACAAATCTGTCGTTCTGCCCCTGAACAGGCAGTTAACCCACTGTTCCCAGGCCGGCAGAATCCGTTGAGAGGCCATTTATGTAATTGTCTGCATTGAAGCGGGTAAAGACATACATTCAAAACTGGACTGTTTTCCGTTGAGACTGAGAGACTTTTTAAAAACAACGGAGATCCTACAGGTTTTACAATTCAATTCAGTCACTTATGTCTTTACCCAGAAGGACCTAATTTACAATTAAACATAAGAGCTAGTCTTTATTTACAGTAGTGTCGTCTACTATTATTACATGACATGTCTATTGTGGAAGTATACACTTACCGGACAGTTTATTAGGTACACCACCCCGTTTACAAAAATGTAGGTTTTAAAAGATCCACCCCCTTTTTTTTCTTCAATTTTCACAATAAACGACACAATAAATAGCTCAGGACCTGTTGCAAGGATATGCATATTATTGATACCATTTGAAAGGAAACACTTTGAAGTTTGTGGACATGTGAAATTAATGTAGGAGAATATAACACATTAGATCTGATTTAAAGATAATACAAAGATAAAACATGCGTTTGTTTTTTGTACCATCATCTTTAAAATGCAAGAGAATGGCTGTGATATGAGCAAACTGAGGATGGATCAACAACATTGGAGTTACTCCACAATACTAACCTAAATGACAGAGTTTAATGGCTGTGATAGGAGGAAACTGAGGATGGATCAACAACATTGTAGTTACTCCACAATACTAACCTAAATGACAGAGTTTAATGGCTGTGATAGGAGAACACTGAGGATGGATCAACAACATTGTAGTTACTCCACAACACTAACCTAAATGACAGAGTGAAAAGAAGGAAGCTTGTACAGAATAAAAATATTCCAAAACATGCATCCTGTTTATAATAAGGCATCAAAGTAATACTGCATAAAACACAACACATCACTGAGTAACACTCCCCATATTTTCAAGCATTGTGGTGGACTGCATCATGTTATGTGTATGCTTGTCATGGGCAAGAACTAGGGAGTTTTTCAGGATAGAAAGAAACGGAATAGAGCTAAGCACAGGCAAATCCTAGAGGAAAACTCATTTACGTTTCAGCAGGACAATAACCTAAAATGCCAATTACACGTTGGAGTTGCTTACCAAGATGACATTGAATGTTCCTGAGTGGCCTAGTTACATTTTGTACTTAAATTGGCTTGAAAATCTATGGCAAGATTTGAGAATTGCTGAGAATTGACAAAGTTTGAAGAATTTTTGTTAACAAAAAATTAAATCCAGGTCAGGGTTTAGTCCCTGATAAACACAGGTACAGGTCAGGGTTTAGTCCCTGATAAACACAGATACAGGTCAGGGTTTAGTCCCTGATAAACACAGGTACAGGTCAGGGTTTAGTCCCTGATAAACACAGGTACAGGTCAGGGTTTAGTCCCTGATAAACACCGATACAGGTCAGGGTTTAGACCCTGATAAACACAGATACAGGTCAGGGTTTAGTCCCTGATAAACACAGGTACAGGTCAGGGTTTAAATCCCTGATAAACACAGATACAGGTCAGGGTTTAGTCCTGATAAACACAGATACAGGTCAGGGTTTAGTCCCTGATAAACACAGGTACAGGTCAGGGTTTAGTCCCTGATAAACACAGATACAGGTCAGGGTTTAGTCCCCGTTAAAAAACAGGTACAGGTCAGGGTTTAGTCCCTGATGAACACAGATACAGGTCAGGGTTTAGTCCCTGATAAACACAGGTACAGGTCAGGGTTTAGTCCCTGATAAACACAGGTACAGGTCAGGGTTTAGTCCCTGATAAACACAGATACAGGTCAGGGTTTAGTCCCTGATAAACACAGGTACAGGTCAGGGTTTAGTCCCTGATAAACACAGGTACAGGTCAGGGTTTAGTCCCTGATAAACACAGGTACAGGTCAGGGTTTAGTCCCTGATAAAAACAGGTACAGGTCAGGGTTTAGTCCCTGATAAACACAGGTACAGGTCAGGGTTTAGTCCCTGATAAACACAGGTACAGGTCAGGGTTTAGTCCCTGATAAACACAGGTACAGGTCAGGGTTTAGTCCCTGATAAACACAGATACAGGTCAGGGTTTAGTCCCTGATAAACACAGGTACAGGTCAGGGTTTAGTCCCTGATAAACACAGATACAGGTCAGGGTTTAGAAAGCATCACGATATATTTTCATAAACGTTTAGTTAGTGGTGGCCATAATTGTTTTGTTTTCTTAGTGGTGGCCATAATTGTTTTGTTTTCTTAGTGGTGGCCATAATTGTTTTGTTTTCTTAGTGGTGGCCATAATTGTTTTGTTTACTTAGTGGTGGCCATAATTGTTTTGTTTACTTAGTGGTGACCATAATTGTTTTGTTTACTTAGTGGTGGCCATAATTGTTTTGTTTACTTAGTGGTGGCCATAATTGTTTTGTTTACTTAGTGGTGGCCATAATTGTTTTGTTTACTTAGTGGTGGCCATACTTGTTTTGTTTTCTTAGTGGTGACCATTGGACATGGCCATTGTGTCAATTAGGCAGTGGGACAGATTTGGACATGGCCATTCTGTCAATTAGGCAGTGGGACAGATTTGAACATGGCCATTCTGTCAATTAGGCAGTGGGACAGATTTGGACATGGCCATTCTGTCAATTAGGCAGTGGGACAGATGTATACCCACACTGACACGGTACACATGTGCACAGGGTGCGGGGACGGCAGCACTAACCCCCGGCCACCACAGACAGGACACATAGTAATACCTTTTGCATTGACTGAAATGGCTCTTAGGTCTGGTGACAGGTCAGGTGACAGGTCAAGTGACAGGTCAGGTGACAGGTCAGGTGACAGGTCAGGTGACAGGTCAGGTGACAAGTCAGGTGACAGGTCAGGTGACAGGTCAGGTGACAAGTCAGGTGACAGGTCAGGTGACAGGTCAGGTGACAAGTCAGGTGACAGGTCAGGTGACAGGTCAGGTGTTAGGTCTGGTGACAGGTCAGGTGTTAGGTCAGGTGACAGGTCAGGTGACAGGTCAGGTGACAGGTCAGGTGACAGGTCAGGTGACAGGTCAGGTGACAGGTCAGGTGACAGGTCAGGTGACAGGTCAGGTGACAGGTCAGGTGACAGGTCAGGTGACAGGTCAGGTGTTAGGTCAGGTGACAGGTCAGGTGACAGGTCAGGTGACAGGTCAGGTGACAGGTCAGGTGACAGGTCAGGTGTTAGGTCAGGTGACAGGTCAGGTGACAGGTCAGGTGAAAGGTCAGGTGACAGGTCAGGTGACAGGTCTGGTGACAGGTTTGGTGTTAGTTCAGGTGACAGGTCAGGTGACAGGTCAGGTGACAGGTCAGGTGACAGGTCAGGTGACAGGTCAGGTGACAGGTCAGGTGACAGGTCAGGTGACAGGTCAGGTGACAAGTCAGGTGACAGGTCAGGTGACAGGTCAGGTGTTAGGTCTGGTGACAGGTCAGGTGTTAGGTCAGGTGACAGGTCAGGTGAAAGGTCAGGTGTTAGGTCAGGTGACAGGTCAGGTGAAGGGTCAGGTGACAGGTCTGGTGACAGGTCAGGTGACAGGTCAGGTGACAGGTCAGGTGACAAGTCAGGTGACAGGTCAGGTGACAGGTCAGGTGACAGGTCAGGTGACAGGTCAGGTGTTAGGTCAGGTGGAAGGTCAGGTGAAGGGTCAGGTGACAGGTTTGGTGTTAGTTCAGGTGACAAGTCAGGTGACAGGTCAGGTGACAGGTCAGGTGTTAGGTCAGGTGGAAGGTCAGGTGAAGGGTCTGGTGACAGGTTTGGTGTTAGTTCAGGTGACAGGTCAGGTGACAGGTCAGGTAACAGGTCTGGTGACAGGTCAGGTGAAAGGTCAGGTGACAGGTCTGGTGACAGGTCTGGTGGCAGGTCTGGTGACAGGTCAGGTGAAAGGTCTGTTAACAGGTCTGGTGTTAGTTCAGGTAACAGGTCTGTTGACAGGTTTGGTGTTAGTTCAGGTGACAGGTCAGGTGACAGATCAGGTGACATGTCAGGTCTGGTGGCAGGTCAGGTGACATGTCTGGTGACAGGTCAGGTGACAAGCCTGGTGACAGATCTGGTGACAGGTCAGGTGACATGTCAGGTCTGGTGGCAGGTCTGGTGACAGGTCAGGTGACAGGTCTGGTGTTAGGTCAGGTGACAGGTCAGGTGACAGGTCTGGTGTTAGGTCAGGTGACAGGTCAGGTGACAGGTCAGGTGACAGGTCTGGTGTTAGGTCAGGTGACAGGTCAGGTGACAGGTCTGGTGACAGGTCTGGTGACAGGTCTGGTGTTAGGTCTGGTGAGAGGTCAGGTGATGGGTCAGGTGAAAGGTCAGGTGACAGGTCAGGTGACAGGTCTGGTGGCAGGTCTGGTGACAGGTCAGGTGAAAGGTCAGGTGACAGGTCAGGTGACAGGTCTGGTGACAGGTCTGGTGTTAGGTCTGGTGAGAGGTCAGGTGATGGGTCAGGTGAAAGGTCAGGTGACAGGTCAGGTGACAGGTCTGGTGGCAGGTCTGGTGACAGGTCAGGTGAAAGGTCAGGTAACAGGTCTGGTGTTAGGTCTGGTGACAGGTCAGGTGACAGGTCAGGTGACAGGTCTGGTGACAGGTCTAGTGTTAGGTCTGGTGACAGGTCAGGTGACAGGTCAGGTGACAGGTCAGGTGTTAGGTGACAGGTAAGGTGACAAGTCTGTGACAGGTCAGACAAGTCTGGTGACAGGTTAGGTGACAGGTCAGGTGTTAGGTCTGACAGGTCAGGTGTTAGGTCTGGTGACAGGTCAGGTGACAAGTCTGGTGACAGGTCAGGTGACAGGTCAGGTGACAGGTTAGGTGAGAGGTCAGGTGTTAGGTCTGGTGACAGGTCAGGTGACAGGTAAGGTGACAGGTCTGGTGACAGGTCAGGTGACAGGTCAGGTGATGGGTCAGAATCATAAATGAAGAGAGGGGCTCCATGATGGGCTGCTCTATCGACGTGAGTGTCTTCAACTACGGTTTGTGAGACCCGTTGGAGGTCAGGGGTCACGATCCTAAGATCAGAGACTCACGTCGATAGAGCAGCCCATCATAGAGCCTCTCTCCAGGGCCTTCTTCATGATCTTGTACAACTCCTTGGGCGCCTCCTTCATCTCATAGAACTCTGTCACGCCCCCGGTGAAGTCTTCCATGGCCTCCGTGGTGTTACCGCCCTTCAGGGCCTCATAGGAACCGTGAAGCCTGGGGAGGAGGGGGGATGGGAGAGTGAGGGTTAGGGTCGTGGTGTTACCGCCCTTCAGGGCCTCATAGGAACTGTGAAGCCTGGGGAGGAGGGGGGATGGGAGAGTGAGGGTTAGAGTCGTGGTGTTACCGCCCTTCAGGGCCTCATAGGAACTGTGAAGCCTGTGGAGGAGGGGAGAGTGAGGGTTAGGGTTAGGGTCGTGGTGTTACCACCCTTCAGCCTGGGGAGGGGGGAGGAGAGTGAGGGTTAGGGGTACCTACTTGGTGTAAGGTTGGGGTTAAGGTTACCTATTTGGTGTATGTTTGGGGTTAGGGGTATCTACTTGGCGTAGGGTTGGGGTTAGGGGTATCTACTTGGCGTAGGGTTGGGGTTAATGTTACCTACTTGGCGTAGGGTTGGGGTTAAGGTTACCTACTTGGCGTAGGGTTGGGGTTAAGGTTACCTACTTGGTGTAGGGTTGGGGTTAATGTTACCTACTTGGTGTAGGGTTGGGGTTAAGGTTACCTACTTGGTGTAGGGTTGGGGTTAAGGTTACCTACTTGGTGTATAGTTGGGGTTAAGGTTACCTACTTGGTGTAAGGTTGGGGTTAAGGTTACCTACTTGGTGTAGGGTTGGGGTTAAGGTTACCTACTTGGTGTATGTTTGGGGTTAAGGTTACCTACTTAGTGTAGGGTTGGGGTTAAGGTTACCTACTTAGTGTAGGGTTGGGGTTAAGGTTACCTACTTAGTGTAGGGTTGGGGTTAAGGTTACCTACTTGGTGTAGGGTTGGGGTTAAGGTTACCTACTTGGTGTAAGGTTGGGGTTAAGGTTACCTACTTAGTGTAGGGTTGGGGTTAAGGTTACCTACTTGGTGTAGGGTTGGGGTTAAGGTTACCTACTTAGTGTAGGGTTGGGGTTAAGGTTACCTACTTAGTGTAGGGTTGGGGTTAAGGTTACCTACTTGGTGTAGGGTTGGGGTTAAGGTTACCTACTTGGTGTAAGGTTGGGGTAAATGTTACCTACTTGGTGTAGGGTTGGGGTTAAGGTTACCTACTTGGTGTAGGGTTGGGGTAAAGGTTACCTACTTGGTGTAGGGTTGGGGTTAAGGTTACCTACTGTAAGGTTGGGGTAAATGTTACCTACTTGGTGTAGGGTTGGGGTTAAGGTTACCTACTTGGCGTAGGGTTGGGGTTAATGTTACCTACTTGGCGTAGGGTTGGGGTTAAGGTTACCTACTTGGCGTAGGGTTGGGGTTAAGGTTACCTACTTGGTGTAGGGTTGGGGTTAATGTTACCTACTTGGTGTAGGGTTGGGGTTAAGGTTACCTACTTGGCGTAGGGTTGGGGTTAAGGTTACCTACTTGGTCTAGATTTAGGGTCAGCAGTACATACTTGGCGTAGGCCTTCTCCAGCAGGGCACTCCAGAATTCATTTCTCTCGGCAGACTTGGTGAACACCAGCTGGCTGTTGAAGGTGGGGATGCGGTCGTCAATAACAACGTCAACCCAGTCGCCATAGCGCCAGAACTGGGGGAGAAAGAGTTGTCCCATGCAGTACACGGTTGAGGATTTGACAAGAGAAGATAATTTGTTGCAATCAGGGTTGGGGTTGATTCCATTTAATTTCACACAATTCAGGAAGTAAAACTGAAATTCCTATCCCACTTTTTAAGGAAATTAAAATGAGTTTAATGTGAATTTTGAATAAGTGTAAAGTCTTGAACTGACTGAATTGAAATGGAACTGTGATAACAGTGTAACATAGTGTAGTATTGAGAGTTGTTTAGACCATAGGAACAAATCTCTAAAAGAGTTTTAGAGCCTCTAACCCTGGCATTAACTAGTAAACTCATTATAGTTCTGTGCTTTTGATTGGTGGGTTCTGACCTGGAAGTGGAAGATTCCTCCATATCCCTCAGAGAAGCTCTGTTCCTGAGGAACGACCCGGTAGAGAAGCTTCTCATTCAGAGTCAGACAGGCTATAGCAGCCAGCAGCCAGCAGTCACCTAGGAAACACACAGTTAGTTACCAACAGACACACACACCGAGGAACACACAGTCAGACAGACACACACACCTAGGAACACACAGTCAGACAGACACACACACCGAGGAACACACAGTCAGACAGACACACACACCGAAGAACACACAGTCAGACAGACACACACACCGAGGAACACACAGTCAGACAGACACACACACACCGAGGAACACACAGTCAGACAGACACACACACCGAGGAACACACAGTCAGACAGACACACACACCTAGGAACACACAGTCAGACAGACACACACACCGAGGAACACACAGTCAGACAGACACACACACCGAGGAACACACAGTCAGACAGACACACACACCTAGGAACACACAGTCAGACAGACACACACACCGAGGAACACACAGTCAGACAGACACACACACCTAGGAACACACAGTCAGACAGACACACACACCGAGGAACACGCAGTCAGACAGACACACACACCGAGGAACACACAGTCAGACAGACACACACACCGAGGAACACACAGTCAGACAGACACACACACCTAGGAACACACAGTCAGACAGACACACACACCGAGGAACACACAGTCAGACAGACACACACACCGAGGAACACACAGTCAGACAGACACACACACCGAGGAACACACAGTCAGACAGACACACACACCGAGGAACACACAGTCAGACAGACACACACACCTAGGAACACACAGTCAGACAGACACACACACCGAGGAACACACAGTCAGACAGACACACACACCGAGGAACACACAGTCAGACAGACACACACACCTAGGAACACACAGTCACACACATATAGTGTGTGTGTGTACAAAATATTAACACCTGCTCTTTCCATGACATACACTGACCAGGTGAATCCAGGTGAAAGCTATGATTCCTTATTGATGTCACTTGTCCACTTCAGTCAGTGTAGATGAAGGGGAGGAGTCAGGTTAAATCCACTTCAGTCAGTGTAGATGAAGGGGAGGAGTCAGGTTAAATCCACTTCAGTCAGTGTAGATGAAGGGGAGGAGTCAGGTTAAATCCACTTCAGTCAGTGTAGATGAGGGGAGGAGTCAGGTTAAATCCACTTCAGTCAGTGTAGATGAAGGGGAGGAGTCAGGTTAAATCCACTTCAGTCAGTGTAGATGAAGGGGAGGAGTCAGGTTAAATCCACTACTTTCCATGACAGTCAGTGTAGATGAGGGGGAGGAGTCAGGTTAAATCCACTTCAGTCAGTGTAGATGAAGGGGAGGAGTCAGGTTAAATCCACTTCAGTCAGTGTAGATGAGGGGAGGAGTCAGGTTAAATCCACTTCAGTCAGTGTAGATGAGGGGGGAGGAGTCAGGTTAAATCCACTTCAGTCAGTGTAGATGAAGGGGAGGAGTCAGGTTAAATCCACTTCAGTCAGTGTAGATGAAGGGGAGGAGTCAGGTTAAATCCACTTCAGTCAGTGTAGATGAAGGGGAGGAGTCAGGTTAAATCCACTTCAGTCAGTGTTGATGAAGGGGAGGAGTCAGGTTAAATCCACTTCAGTCAGTGTAGATGAAGGGGAGGAGTCAGGTTAAAGAAGGATTTTTAAGTCTTGAGACAATTGGCATGTATTGTGTCTGTGTGCCATTGAGAGGGTGACTTGGCAAGACAAAATATTTAACTGCAACGCTGCTGGGTTTTTCACACTCAACAGTTTCCCGTGTGTATCGAGAATGGTCCACCAGCCAAAACACATCCAGACAACTTGACACAACTGTGGGAAGCATTGGAGTCGACATGGGCCAGCATCCCTGTGGAACGCTTTCCACACCTTGTAGAGTCAACATGGACCAGCATCCCTGTGGAACGCTTTCAACACCTTGTAGAGTCAACATGGACCAGCATCCCTGTGGAACGCTTTCAACACCTTGTAGAGTCAACATGGACCAGCATCCCTGTGGAACGCTTTCAACACCTTGTAGAGTCAACATGGACCAGCATCCCTGTGGAACGCTTTCAACACCTTGTAGAGTCAACATGGACCAGCATCCCTGTGGAACGCTTTCGACACCTTGTAGAGTCAACATGGACCAACATCCCTGTGGAACACTTTCTACACCTTGTAGAGTCAACATGGACCAGCATCCCTGTGGGCACGCTTTAACACCTCGTAGAGTCAACATGGACCAACATCCCTGTGGATCGCTTTCTACACCTCGTAGAGTCAACATGGACCAGCATCCCTGTGGAAGGCTTTCGACACCTTGTAGAGTCAACATGGACCAGCATCCCTGTGGATCGCTTTCTACACCATGTAGAGTCAACATGGACCAGCATCCCTGTGGAAGGCTTTCGACACCTTGTAGAGTCAACATGGACCAACATCCCTGTGGATCGCTTTCAACACCTTGTAGAGTCAACATGGGCCAGCATCCCTGTGGAAGGCTTTCAACACCTTGTAGAGTCAACATGGACCAACATCCCTGTGGATCGCTTTCTACACCTTGTAGAGTCAACATGGACCAGCATCCCTGTGGAACGCTTTAGACACCTTATAGAGTCAACATGGACCAGCATCCCTGTGGAACGCTTTAGACACCTTATAGAGTCAACATGGACCAGCATCCCTGTGAAACGCTTTAGACACCTTGTAGAGTCAACATGGACCAGCATCCCTGTGGAACGCTTTCAACACCTTATAGAGTCAACATGGACCAGCATCCCTGTGGAACGCTTTAGACACCTTGTAGAGTCAACATGGGCCAGCATCCCTGTGGAACGCTTTCAGACACCTTGTAGAGTCCACATGGGGACAGCATCCCTGTGGAACGCTTTCCACACCTTGTATAGTCAACATGGGCCAGCATCCCTGTGGAACGCTTTCCACACCTTGTAGAGTCAACATGGGGACCAGCATCCCTGTGGAACGCTTTCCACACCTTGTAGAGTCAACATGGACCAGCATCCCTGTGGAACGCTTTCAACACCTTGTAGAGTCAACATGGGCCAGCATCCCTGTGGAACGCTTTAGACACCTTGTAGAGTCAACATGGGCCAGCATCCCTGTGGAACGCTTTAGACACCTTGTAGAGTCAACATGGGCCAGCATCCCTGTGGAACACTTTCTACACCTTGTAGAGTCAACATGGGCCAGCATCCCTGTGGAACGCTTTCAACACCTTGTAGAGTCAACATGGGCCAGCATCCCTGTGGAACGCTTTAGACACCTTGTAGAGTCAACATGGGCCAGCATCCCTGTGGAACGCTTTCAACACCTTGTAGAGTCAACATGGGCCAGCATCCCTGTGGAACGCTTTCAACACCTTGTAGAGTCAACATGGGCCAGCATCCCTGTGGAACGCTTTCAACACCTTGTAGAGTCAACATGGGCCAGCATCCCTGTGGAACGCTTTCAACACCTTGTAGAGTCAACATGGACCAGCATCCCTGTGGAACGCTTTAGACACCTTGTAGAGTCAACATGGACCAGCATCCCTGTGGAATGCTTTAGACACCTTGTAGAGTCAACATGGACCAGCATCCCTGTGGAACGCTTTCGACACCTTGTAGAGTCAACATGGACCAGCATCCCTGTGGAACGCTTTAGACACCTTGTAGAGTCAACATGGACCAGCATCCCTGTGGAACGCTTTAGACACCTTGTAGAGTCAACATGGACCAGCATCCCTGTGGAATGCTTTCAACACCTTGTAGAGTCAACATGGACCAGCATCCCTGTGGAAGGCTTTAGACACCTTGTAGAGTCAACATGGACCAGCATCCCTGTGGAATGCTTTCAACACCTTGTAGAGTCAACATGGGCCAGCATCCCTGTGGAACGCTTTAGACACCTTGTAGAGTCAAC
Source organism: Oncorhynchus keta (assembly GCF_023373465.1). Lineage (NCBI taxonomy): Eukaryota > Metazoa > Chordata > Actinopteri > Salmoniformes > Salmonidae > Oncorhynchus > Oncorhynchus keta. Next base: position 104,372 of record NW_026287457.1, on the reverse strand, counting down.
ATGGACCAGCATCCCTGTGGAACGCTTTAGACACCTTGTAGAGTCAACATGGGCCAGCATCCCTGTGGAACGCTTTCAACACCTTGTAGAGTCAACATGGGCCAGCATCCCTGTGGAACGCTTTAGACACCTTGTAGAGTCAACATGGGCCAGCATCCCTGTGGAACGCTTTAGACACCTTGTAGAGTCAACATGGGCCAGCATCCCTGTGGAACGCTTTAGACACCTTGTAGAGTCAACATGGGCCAGCATCCCTGTGGAACACTTTCTACACCTTGTAGAGTCCATTTCCTGATTAATTGAGGCTGTTCTGAAGGCAACTTAATTTTAGGAAGGTGTTCCTAATGTTTTGTACAATCACTGTAAACACACACACACACACACACACACACACACACACACACACACACACACACACACACACACACACACACACACACACACACACAATGGTTTCATTCACCATTGCCACTGGTAAAGGTCCACAACATGTAAAACCATTGTTATCTAACCCCTGGCAGTGATTGGTTGGAGTTGATGGACGGTAGACCCCACTGTTATGTTTTGTTTATTGTTCAACTATTGAGTGGGGACCATCTTTGTTGTCTCCACGTGGGACTTGATAGGGAGAGGCTTTTCTGACACACCGGCTGCACAAATTGAAATTGGTATTTCACGCAGCTGAGAGTCGAGTGGAGATGAATGGATTGGGTTCAGTCAGTCATCCTGATGAGATCTTCCTAGCTAGCTAGTTTAGTCAGTCATCCTGATGAGATCTTCCTAGCTAGCTAGTTCAGTCATTCATCCTGATGAGATCTTCCTAGCTAGCTAGTTTAGTCATTCATCCTGATGAGATCTTCCTAGCTAGCTAGTTCAGTCAGTCATCCTGATGAGATCTTCCTAGCTAGCTAGTTCAGTCAGTCATCCTGATGAGATCTTCCTAGCTAGCTAGTTTAGTCAGTCATCCTGATGAGATCTTCCTAGCTAGCTAGTTTAGTCAGTCATCCTGATGAGATCTTCCTAGCTAGCTAGTTCAGTCAGTCATCCTGATGAGATCTTCCTAGCTAGCTAGTTCAGTCAGTCATCCTGATGAGATCTTCCCTGCTAGCTAGTTCAGTCATTCATCCTGATGAGACCTTCCTAGCTAGCTAGTTTAGTCAGTCATCCTGATGAGATCTTCCTAGCTAGCTAGTTCAGTCATTCATCCTGATGAGATCTTCCTAGCTAGCTAGTTCAGTCAGTCATCCTGATGAGATCTTCCTAGCTAGCTAGTTCAGTCATTCATCCTGATGAGATCTTCCTAGCTAGCTAGTTCAGTCATTCATCCTGATGAGATCTTCCTAGCTAGCTAGTTCAGTCAGTCATCCTGATGAGATCTTCCTAGCTAGCTAGTTCAGTCATTCATCCTGATGAGATCTTCCTAGCTAGCTAGTTTAGTCAGTCATCCTGATGAGACCTTCCTAGCTAGCTAGTTCAGTCAGTCATCCTGGTGAGATCTTCCTAGCTAGCTAGTTCAGTCAGTCATCCTGATGAGATCTTCCTAGCTAGCTAGTTTAGTCAGTCATCCTGATGAGATCTTCCTAGCTAGCTAGTTTAGTCAGTCATCCTGATGAGATCTTCCTAGCTAGCTAGTTCAGTCAGTCATCCTGATGAGATCTTCCTAGCTAGCTAGTTCAGTCATTCATCCTGATGAGATCTTCCCTGCTAGCTAGTTCAGTCATTCATCCTGATGAGACCTTCCTAGCTAGCTAGTTTAGTCAGTCATCCTGATGAGATCTTCCTAGCTAGCTAGTTTAGTCAGTCGTCCTGATTTTGGGCAACAGGAACAGTACTTCCGAGCTAGCTAGTTTAGTCAGTCATCCTGATGAGACCTTCCTAGCTAGCTAGTTCAGTCATTCATCCTGATGAGACCTTCCGAGCTAGCTAGTTTAGTCAGTCATCCTGATGAGCCCTTCCCAGCTAGCTAGGTCAGTCAGTCATCCTGATGAGACCTTCCCAGCTAGCTAGTTTATTCAGTCGTCCTGATTTTGGGCAACAGGAACAGTACCCAGTCTCTCAGCTCAGTGTTGAGGAACAGTACCCAGTCTCTCACCTCAGTGTTGAGGAACAGTACCCAGTCTCTCACCTCAGTGTTGAGGAACAGTACCCAGTCTCTCACCTCAGTGTTGAGGAACAGTACCCAGTCTCTCACCTCAGTGTTGAGGAACAGTACCCAGTCTCTCACTTAAGTGTTGAGGAACAGTACCCAGTCTCTCACTTAAGTGTTGAGGAACAGTACCCAGTCTCTCACTTAAGTGTTGAGGAACAGTACCCAGTCTCTCAGCTCAGTGTTGAGGAACAGTACCCAGTCTCTCACCTCAGTGTTGAGGAACAGTACCCAGTCTCTCACCTCAGTGTTGAGGAACAGTACCCAGTCTCTCACTTAAGTGTTGAGGAACAGTACCCAGTCTCTCACCTCAGTGTTGAGGAACAGTACCCAGTCTCTCACCTCAGTGTTGAGGAACAGTACCCAGTCTCTCACCTCAGTGTTGAGGAACAGTACCCAGTCTCTCACCTAAGTGTTGAGGAACAGTACCCAGTCTCTCACCTCAGTGTTGAGGAACAGTACCCAGTCTCTCACCTCAGTGTTGAGGAACAGTACCCAGTCTCTCACCTCAGTGTTGAGGAACAGTACCCAGTCTCTCACTTAAGTGTTGAGGAACAGTACCCAGTCTCTCACTTAAGTGTTGAGGAACAGTACCCAGTCTCTCACTTAAGTGTTGAGGAACAGTACCCAGTCTCTCAGCTCAGTGTTGAGGAACAGTACCCAGTCTCTCACCTCAGTGTTGAGGAACAGTACCCAGTCTCTCACCTCAGTGTTGAGGAACAGTACCCAGTCTCTCACCTAAGTGTTGAGGAACAGTACCCAGTCTCTCACCTCAGTGTTGAGGAACAGTACCCAGTCTCTCACCTCAGTGTTGAGGAACAGTACCCAGTCTCTCACCTCAGTGTTGAGGAACAGTACCCAGTCTCTCACTTAAGTGTTGAGGAACAGTACCCAGTCTCTCACCTCAGTGTTGAGGAACAGTACCCAGTCTCTCACCTCAGTGTTGAGGAACAGTACCCAGTCTCTCACCTAAGTGTTGAGGAACAGTACCCAGTCTCTCACCTCAGTGTTGAGGAACAGTACCTCAGTGTTGAGGAACAGTACCCAGTCTCTCACCTCAGTGTTGAGGAACAGTACCCAGTCTCTCACCTCAGTGTTGAGGAACAGTACCCAGTCTCTCACCTCAGTGTTGAGGAACAGTACCCAGTCTCTCACCTAAGTGTTGAGGAACAGTACCCAGTCTCTCACCTCAGTGTTGAGGAACAGTACCCAGTCTCTCACCTCAGTGTTGAGGAACAGTACCCAGTCTCTCACCTCAGTGTTGAGGAACAGTACCCAGTCTCTCACCTCAGTGTTGAGGAACAGTACCCAGTCTCTCACCTCAGTGTTGAGGAACAGTACCCAGTCTCTCACCTCAGTGTTGAGGAACAGTACCCAGTCTTTCACCTCAGTGTTGAGGAACAGTACCCAGTCTCTCACCTCAGTGTTGAGGAACAGTACCCAGTCTTTCACCTCAGTGTTGAGGAACAGTACCCAGTCTCTCACCTCAGTGTTGAGGAACAGTACCCAGTCTCTCACCTCAGTGTTTTCTGACTGTCGCTCCAAACCTGCATGTTAGCTATATGCCCAGTCAGTGAGTTAACCACTGAACAATGGCAGTTAATATTGTTGTCCCAGCCTGTATGGACCTTTGTCCCTCATGGTGACTTCATACAGAGTCTCGACACTGGATGGACGGACAGCTCAACAATGAGAAGTGCTGCTCGCTGGAATCCCTTCCATAGAGCCAGTACAATATAGAGAGGCCACTGGTGGAGAGGTGGAGAGGCCAGCCGTGAGGCTCACAGGGGAGAACTGGGATGTTTTCTGCCCTGAAGAGACAGGTGACCTGAGAGGTATACTATAGAGTATGATCAATATGTTAGCCATCTTTTTTTTAAAGATGAGCTTGAAATGGGCTTGGTCTAATTGATTAAACGACCCAAAAAGACATATCTAAGCTCAGCCTTTTTAATGACGAACTCGTTGATCCTACTTTGTAGTATTCCCCTCAGGGTTATCATGGTACATAAAACATCCTGCCCTTTCCAACTCGTGAGTCAATACATCACACACCTGACCTCTCCTCAGTACCAGTCATTACATCACACACCTGACCTCTCCTCAGTACCAGTCAATATATCACACACCTGATCTCTCCTCAGTACCAGTCAATACATCACACACCTGACCTCTCCTCAGTACCAGTCAATACATCACACACCTGATCTCTCCTCAGTACCAGTCATTACATCACACACCTGACCTCTCCTCAGTACCAGTCAATACATCACACACCTGACCTCTCCTCAGTACCAGTCAATACATCACACACCTGACCTCTCCTCAGTACCAGTCAATACATCACACACCTGACCTCTCCTCAGTACCAGTCAATACATCACACACCTGACCTCTCCTCAGTACCAATCATTACATCGCACACCTGATCTCTCCTCAGTACCAGTCAATACATCACACACCTGACCTCTCCTCAGTACCAATCATTACATCACACACCTGATCTCTCCTCAGTACCAGTCAATACATCACACACCTGATCTCTCCTCAGTACCAGTCAATACATCACACACCTGACCTCTCCTCAGTACCAGTCAATATATCACACACCTGACCTCTCCTCAGTACCAGTCAATATATCACACACCTGACCTCTCCTCAGTACCAGTCATTACATCACACACCTGATCTCTCCTCAGTACCAGTCAATACATCACACACCTGACCTCTCCTCAGTACCAGTCAATACATCACACACCTGACCTCTCCTCAGTACCAGTGGTGTGGTGTGGTGTGGTGTGGTGTAGTGTAGTGTAGTGTGGTGTGGTGTAGTGTAGTGTGGTGTGGTGTGGTGTAGTGTGGTGTAGTGTAGTGTAGTGTGGTGTGGTGTAGTGTGGTGTAGTGTAGTGTGGTGTGGTGTAGTGTAGTGTAGTGTAGTGTAGTGTAGTGTGGTGTGGTGTGGTGTGGTGTAGTGTAGTGTAGTGTGGTGTGGTGTGGTGTAGTGTAGTGTGGTGTGGTGTAGTGTAGTGTGGTGTAGTGTAGTGTGGTGTGGTGTGGTGTGGTGTAGTGTAGTGTAGTGTAGTGTAGTGTGGTGTGGTGTAGTGTGGTGTAGTGTAGTGTGGTGTGGTGTAGTGTAGTGTAGTGTAGTGTAGTGTAGTGTGGTGTGGTGTGGTGTGGTGTGGTGTAGTGTAGTGTAGTGTGGTGTGGTGTGGTGTAGTGTAGTGTGGTGTGGTGTAGTGTAGTGTAGTGTGGTGTAGTGTAGTGTGGTGTGGTGTGGTGTGGTGTAGTGTAGTGTAGTGTAGTGTAGTGTGGTGTGGTGTGGTGTAGTGTGGTGTGGTGTAGTGTAGTGTAGTGTGGTGTGGTGTAGTGTGGTGTGGTGTAGTGTAGTGTGGTGTAGTGTAGTGTAGTGTAGTGTAGTGTAGTGTAGTGTAGTGTAGTGTAGTGTAGTGTAGTGTGGTGTGGTGTAGTGTGGTGTGGTGTGGTGTAGTGTAGTGTGGTGTGGTGTAGTGTGGTGTAGTGTGGTGTGGTGTAGTGTAGTGTAGTGTAGTGTAGTGTAGTGTAGTGTAGTGTAGTGTGGTGTAGTGTAGTGTGGTGTGGTGTAGTGTAGTGTAGTGTAGTGTAGTGTAGTGTGGTGTAGTGTGGTGTGGTGTAGTGTGGTGTGGTGTAGTGTGGTGTGGTGTAGTGTAGTGTGGTGTAGTGTAGTGTAGTGTAGTGTAGTGTAGTGTAGTGTAGTGTGGTGTGGTGTGGTGTGGTGTGGTGGGGTGTAGTGTGGTGTAGTGTAGTGTGGTGTGGTGTAGTGTGGTGTGGTGTGGTGTAGTGTGGTGGGGTGTAGTGTGGTGTGGTGTAGTGTGGTGGGGTGTAGTGTGGTGTGGTGTAGTGTAGTGTAGTGTGGTGTGGTGTGGTGTAGTGTAGTGTAGTGTGGTGTGGTGTAGTGTGGTGTAGTGTAGTGTGTTGTGGGGTAACATTTATATTTACCAAGATCTCCCTGGCAAATGTCTGTCCTGCTGGCTCCGCCCACAATGAACTGAGGGTTCTCACAGATCTCCTGGTGACACACAGAAACACACAGACACTTGGATCAGCTGCCTGGGGATATGAGGGTAAGAGGGATATGACTTTGAAATAAACTACTTCACTGCTGTGAAGGGAAATATTCAAATCCATACAGTTACATATTACTACATTATTATTGGATGATATTATATTGATATTTGACTACAAGTATCGATTTGTAAATAAATAAGTAATTAATTATAATAGTATATATCACAGGAGGTTGGTGGCCCCTTAATTTTGGGAGGACGGGCTCGTGGTTAATTGCTGGTGGAATTGTATCAAATACATCAAACATATGGTTTCCATGGTTTCCATGGTTTCCACAGTTTCCATGGTTTCCATGTGTTTGATGACCTTTCCATTTGGTTTGTGTTCCAGACTCTATTATGAGCCGTCCTCCCCTCAGCAGCCTTAATACCTTTTAGAATAAGGCTGTAACGTAACAAAATGTGGGAAAAGTCAAGGGGTCTGAATACTTTCTGAAGGCACTTTTAAATATATATATATATATATACACACACACATTTTGAGTGTACCAAACATTAGGAACACCCCTTCCTAATATTGAGTTGCACCCCAGGGATGCTGGCCCATGTTGACTCTACAAGGTGTCCAAAGTGTTCCACAGGGATGCTGACCCATGTTGACTCCAATGCTTCACCCAGTTGTGTCCAGTTGTCTGGATGTGTTTTGGCTGGTGGACCATTCTTGATAAACACGGGAAACTGTTGAGTGTGAAAAACCCAGCAGCGTTGCAGTTCTTGACAGAACCAGTGTGCCTGGCACCTACTACCCTACCTCGTTCAAAGGCACTTACATGCTTTGTCTTGTCCATTCACCCTCTGAATGACACACAGACACAATCCATGTCTCAATTGTCTCAAGGTTTAAAACTCCTTCCTTTATCCCGTCTCCTCCCCTTCATCTACACTGACTGAAGTGGATTTAACCTGACTCCTCCCCCCTCATCTACACTGACTGAAGTGGATTTAACCTGGCTCCTCCCCCCTCATCTACACTGACTGAAGTGGATTTAACCTGACTCCTCCCCCCTCATCTACACTGACTGAAGTGGATTTAACCTGACTCCTCCCCTTCATCTACACTGACTGAAGTGGATTTAACCTGACTCCCCCCCCTCATCTACACTGACTGAAGTGGATTTAACCTGACTCCTCCCCTTCATCAACACTGACTGAAGTGGATTTAACCTGACTCCTCCCCTTCATCAACACTGACTGAAGTGGATTTAACCTGACTCCTCCCCTTCATCTACACTGACTGAAGTGGATTTAACAAGTGACATTAATAATGAATCATATCTTTCACCTGGATTCACCTGGTCAGTCTGTATCATGGAAAGAGCAGGTGTTCTTAATGTTTTGTTCAGTCAGTGAATATAATTATGATTATTATTATTATCATTATTTTGCTACTGTGGGTAGCGTTAGCATGCGCTAGTTGGCTGTACCTGCGCTAGTTGGCTGTACCTGCGCTAGTTGGCTGTACCTGCGCTAGTTGGCTGTACCTGCGCTAGTTGGCTGTACCTGCGCCAAAACGCTACTTTTAATTCTATAGGTTCTGTTTAGATAGTGAGTCAACATGTTTACTTCTATTTCCCTGACTGATCAGAACTCATTTTCTCCTGACTCTCTCCTCGTCTCTCTGCCGCAGACATATTAGGAAGCAATTTATTTGTAACATCAAATCGCAAATGAAAGAAATGGCAATACATATACAGTAGAATCGTGAGAATCGCATTACATATTGTATCGACACCTAAGCATGGTGGTAATATCGTATGGTGAGGTCCCTGGCATCTCTATACTTCACTTATTCATAGCTTCACATCACACCTTGCCGCGGATTGATATAATCAGCCCCCCACCCCCCACCCCGCCACCCACCATTTCTGACAGTCCCATGTTTCAAACAGCCATAACAACCACGATTCCATCCCATAATGACAAGTACCTCACAGAGGTCCTTAGATTTCTCTGTTCAGAACATGTAGTTTCAGATAAGATTTCACAGCATGTTTTGCCATCATTGAATCCCTGAATCCTGAAACGTCCTTGTTGTTGACTCGGTAACTGTAGGACATCATCCCACCTCCCACATGCGTTTCCATTCCTTCCCCCTCTTTATTGACTCATCTTCCTCTCCTGTATGCCCCCCTCCCCTCCTCTCCTACCTTGGGTCTCCTCCAGATCCACCCCCCCCCCCCCCTCCTCTCCTACCTTGGGTCTCTTCCAGACGATGTTCTTGACCTTGTTGGACTTGTGTCCCAGCTCCTTGTACCCCAGAGACTCCACGGAGGCTGGGAAGGTGTCATCCTCAAACAGGCACTTCTTGCTGAGGCACTCTTGTTTGAGTGCGGTAAAGTCCTGCCCGCTGAAGCGCAGGGGCTTGCTGAGGGATCCTTCTCCATCTCTTCTCTCTCTCTCCCGGATCAGCCGGTCACAGAAGAAGCCGGACGGTGTATAGGGCATTCTGGATTATTATTTTTTAAACTGCTTTGCTTTTGCCACTTCCACTAAAAGTCTTTACAAGCCTAAAAAAACCTTGGCATAAATCCAACAGGGTTGTCTCTGATTGGCTGTGTCGTTGTATGACGTCCGCCTCCCTCTAGGTCATAGACTCTAAAGGCGTGGTGAAAAAGACTCAACGTGCATTCACGTTCCTTTACATTAGCACGCACGCACACAACACACAACACACACACACAACACACACACACACACACACAAAGGTTGTCTCTTTGTTGCACTCCCATTGGTTCCCTGAACAATGGCCAAATGTTCTGTGGCAGTGGTCGTTCTCGTTCTATCATTGTGTGGCCACACAAAAGGGTTGGTGTGTCGGGCCTCTCCACGGCCCATGTAAACAGTGGTCAGTAGATGTCCTGCCTCAGCAGAAGGCATTCAGTCTGTCTATTCCATTCTCTCCATGGAGCTCAGTATCCAGCGGTCTCAGCACATCTCCACTACAGCAGCAGGCCGAGCTCTCTCTCTCTCTCTCTGAGGTAAACTAACGCTGTGAGAGCAACTTCGCCTCAGTGTTTGATCAGGTACGTTTCAAACAAGGGGACGATATCTCTCTAATGATAAAGTTCACAGTCAAAAACAGAACGCAAAAGTTGTCCTGTCCTCTCTCGTCGTCAGCCACAATGGATGTCTATGATAGCATTAATTCCGGCTTCTTCTGACGTTGCTATGACGTCCCCCCTGACCCAGGGTTAAAAGGCACAATGACGATAACACATGATGTGAAGCCCATTTCATGTTCCCACAATGACCTCTGACCCTTGACCTCTAAGGGGAAAAGTCAGCACTCTTAAAGTGTTGTTGTAACCTTTAGTTGTCATGTTAAAAACCACAATGTATTTTCTGCTAATCTTTTCACCTCAGCTTCGTTACTCTTACATTCATTGTTGTCGCCGTAGTGTAGAATAGTTCACGGCAAACACAATAGCGCCAGACAGGACAAAGTGTTTTCTTTTGACCTCTAACCACCTTGATCCTGGTGACAGAGGTCGGGTCTTTTCAGTATTGATCTCGACCAACAGACATTACATCACATTCCAGCTGTACAACTAAAACACTCATTCTGAAGCCTTCATTTAATTTAGGATAAAAAAAAAAACAATTTGTAGAACTAGACTGAAATAAATGTATGTTTTTAAGAATGAAGGACAACAGGACTCATTATCTATGGCATGTCACGCCCTGACCTTAGAGAGACGTTTTATTTCTCTATTTGGTTAGGTCAGGGCGCGATGTGGGGTGGGCATTCTATGTTTTGTTTTCTATGTTTCTTTATTTCTATGTTTTGGCCCGGGTCTGGTTCTCAATCAGGGACAGCTGTCTATCGTTGTCTCTGATTGGGAATCATACTTAGGCAGCCCTTTTCCCCTCCTTTCAGTGTGGGTCGTTGTCGTTGTTAGTGGCCCTTAAGCTTCACAGTTGTTTCTTGTTTTGTTGGTGTCTTTCCAAAAATAAAGAGGAAAATGTTGGCTCACCACGCTGCACCTTGGTCTTTCTACGGCTCACCACGCTGCACCTTGGTCTTTCTACGGCTCACCACCTCGGTCCCCTTCTTTCTACGGCCGTGACATGGCAACTGTATCTGATATAATATAATGCCCTGTATTTTCACGTTGAATATCTATATTATATACATATTATTATTACATATTATTGCCCTAGAATTCATCTGTCCGCATATGATTTCATATTTCAAACTGAACACACTGCAATCCCAGAGTTTAAAACAGCAGTGGACCGTTATCAGCTTGCATAGCAAAACATCTGCCATGTTGAAGTTCTTTCAACGACCTGAACAATGCAAAGTAATAATATAATAATATAATAATAATATATGCCATTTAGCTGACGCTTTTATCCAAAGCGACTTACAGTCATGTGTGCATACATTCTACGTATGGGTGGTCCCGGGAATCGAACCCACTACCCTGGCGTTACAAGCGCCATGCTCTACCAACTGAGCTACAGAAGGACCCCTTCTGGCGTCCTATAGGATATACTACACCCCTAATGATGTAGTGAAGTCTGGTTACGTTCTAGGATCTCTGATACGGTGTCCTATAGGATATACTACACCCCTAATGATGTAGTGAAGTCTGGTTACGTTCTAGGATCTCTGATATGGTGTCCTATAGGATATACTACACCCCTAATGATGTAGTGAAGTCTGGTTACGTTCTAGGATCTCTGATACGGTGTCCTATAGGATATACTACACCCCTAATGATGTAGTGAAGTCTGGTTACGTTACCAACTGAGCCACAGAGAAGGACCACAAAGTTCCATTGAATATAACCAACCTGTCATCAATGCATTCTCCTCTAGAGCAACCACAACCTGGAGGAAGGAGTATGACCCCTGACCTCAACATTTTGGTTGATAAATCATTTACATTTACATTTACATTTAAGTCATTTAGCAGACGCTCTTATCCAGAGCGACTTACAAATTGGTGCATTCACCTTATGACATCCAGTGGAACAGCCACTTTACAATAGTGCATCTAAATATTTTAAGGGGGGAATTCTGTTTGTAAGATTCCTGGAATTATGAGGCAACGAACAGGACTTCTGGAAATACAGGCGGTATTTTGGGAAAGACACCAGAATGTTGCACCTCTACGTAAAGGTCAGAGGTCATGCTCCTCTAGGCTGTTGTTGCTGTGGAGGAGATAAAGGAATAATTTAATATAGCATACCTGTATACCAGCTATGACTGGCTTTCATCCAAAGCCGATTCCAGTACAGTGAATACATCTGTAGTGCGTGTCTGTTGTGAATCCTAGAGGGGGAACTCAACAGTAATTGAATGTGCCAGTCTTTCCCCACTGCAACGTTCACCGTGGGCAGAGCCTCGTCAAACAGGAACGTCACGTTGACGTCCTCAGACCCAAGACAAGGAGAGATGTTGAGGTGTTGAAGGAGACGATTTGTAAACGATGTTTAAGTGAAACTAGCAGAGTCAACCACCATGACACCATCTCCCTCACTGCTAGCTGACAGACAACCACCATGACACCATCTCCCTCACTGCTAGCTGACAGACAACCACCATGACACCATCTCCTCACCGCTAGCAGTGTCAACCACCATGACACCATCTCCCTCATCGCTAGCTGACAGACAACCACCATGACACCATCTCCTCACCGCTAGCAGTGTCAACCACCATGACACCATCTCCCTCACCGCTAGCAGTGTCAACCACCATGACACCATCTCCTCACTGCTAGCAGAGTCAACCACCATGACACCATCTCCCTCACCGCTAGCAGAGTCAACCACCATGACACCATCTCCCTCACCGCTAGCAGAGTCAACCACCATGACACCATCTCCCTCACTGCTAGCAGAGTCAACCACCATGACACCATCTCCCTCACCGCTAGCAGTGTCAACCACCATGACACCATCTCCCTCACCGCTAGCAGAGTCAACCACCATGACACCATCTCCCTCATCGCTAGCTGACAGACAACCACCATGACACCATCTCCCTCACCGCTAGCAGTGTCAACCACCATGACACCATCTCCCTCACCGCTAGCAGAGTCAACCACCATGACACCATCTCCCTCACTGCTAGCAGTGTCAACCACCATGACACCATCTCCCTCACCGCTAGCAGAGTCAACCACCATGACACCATCTCCCTCACCGCTAGCAGTGTCAACCACCATGACACCATCTCCCTCACCGCTAGCAGAGTCAACCACCATGACACCATCTCCCTCACTGCTAGCAGAGTCAACCACCATGACACCATCTCCCTCACCGCTAGCAGAGTCAACCACCATGACACCATCTCCCTCACTGCTAGCAGAGTCAACCACCATGACACCATCTCCCTCACCGCTAGCAGTGTCAACCACCATGACACCATCTCCCTCACCGCTAGCAGAGTCAACCACCATGACACCATCTCCCTCACTGCTAGCTGACAGACAACCACCATGACACCATCTCCCTCACCGCTAGCTGACAGACAACCACCATGACACCATCTCCCTCACCGCTAGCAGTGTCAACCACCATGACAACATCTCCCTCACTGCTAGCAGAGTCAACCACCATGACACCATCTCCTCACCGCTAGCAGTGTCAACCACCATGACACCATCTCCTCACCGCTAGCAGAGTCAACCACCATGACACCATCTCCTCACTGCTAGCAGTGTCAACCACCATGACACCATCTCCCTCACCGCTAGCAGAGTCAACCACCATGACACGATCTCCTCACTGCTAGCAGAGTCAACCACCATGACACCATCTCCCTCACCGCTAGCAGTGTCAACCACCATGACACCATCTCCCTCACCGCTAGCAGTGTCAACCACCATGACACCATCTCCCTCACCGCTAGCAGAGTCAACCACCATGACACCATCTCCCTCACCGCTAGCAGAGTCAACCACCATGACACCATCTCCCTCACTGCTAGCAGTGTCAACCACCATGACACCATCTCCCTCACCGCTAGCAGAGTCAACCACCATGACACCATCTCCCTCACCGCTAGCAGAGTCAACCACCATGACACCATCTCCCTCACCGCTAGCAGTGTCAACCACCATGACACCATCTCCCTCACCGCTAGCAGAGTCAACCACCATGACACCATCTCCCTCACCGCTAGCAGAGTCAACCACCATGACACCATCTCCCTCACCGCTAGCAGAGTCAACCACCATGACACCATCTCCCTCACCGCTAGCAGAGTCAACCACCATGACACCATCTCCCTCACCGCTAGCAGAGTCAACCACCATGACACCATCTCCCTCACCGCTAGCAGTGTCAACCACCATGACACCATCTCCCTCACCGCTAGCAGAGTCAACCACCATGACACCATCTCCCTCACTGCTAGCAGTGTCAACCACCATGACACCATCTCCCTCACCGCTAGCAGAGTCAACCACCATGACACCATCTCCCTCACTGCTAGCAGAGTCAACCACCATGACACCATCTCCCTCACCGCTAGCAGTGTCAACCACCATGACACCATCTCCCTCACCGCTAGCAGAGTCAACCACCATGACACCATCTCCCTCACTGCTAGCTGACAGACAACCACCATGACACCATCTCCCTCACCGCTAGCTGACAGACAACCACCATGACACCATCTCCCTCACCGCTAGCAGTGTCAACCACCATGACACCATCTCCCTCACCGCTAGCAGAGTCAACCACCATCTCCCTCACCGCTAGCAGTGTAAACCACCATGACACCATCTCCCTCACTGCTAGCAGAGTCAACCACCATGACACCATCTCCCTCACCGCTAGCAGTGTCAACCACCATGACACCATCTCCCTCACTGCTAGCAGAGTCAACCACCACGACACCATCTCCCTCACCGCTAGCTGACAGACAACCACCATCTCCCTCACCGCTAGCAGTGTCAACCACCATGACACCATCTCCCTCACCACTAGCAGAGTCAACCACCATGACACCATCTCCCTCACCGCTAGCAGAGTCAACCACCATGACACCATCTCCCTCACCGCTAGCAGTGTCAACCACCATGACACCATCTCCCTCACCGCTAGCAGAGTCAACCACCATGACACCATCTCCCTCACCGCTAGCAGAGTCAACCACCATGACAC